>NC_057808.1:109050558-109172385 GCF_018294505.1 Triticum aestivum | reverse complement strand
GGGGGAATTTTTTTGGGCGGGGGGGGGGATTTTCGCGCGGTGGGCGGGGGGAGTTTGGCGCATGGTCTGTTTCTCCAAGTGCAGTCCCACGTGTCAGTGAAGAGGCAAGTCGAAGCGTGTTCCGTTTGCGTGAGCCGTCTACAGGACCAAACGTGTGAGCTGTTGATTGTACATTGGGGGGAGGGAGGGGCCCACCACCATGAAAATCAGGGAGGAGAGAGAGAGGCAATTTACATTAACCCTTTCGTAGGTTCCCATAGACGTAGAAAGATGTGAAATGTGTGAATGTGTAGTGGACGTACTATTGGAGTGCCTAAGATAAATTGTGTATGTAGACCCTATGTGTTTATTTACTTCGCATGTTAGCTTTGTCCCGGTTCAATAAAAAGCAGAGTTGGTGATAATGGTGTGCCTGCCATCCTGCAATCGGATAGGAAGGAAACTATGGCAATTTTTGCAAAAAGGTACCCACACACCTCTCCACAATTGAAAATAAGGCCTTCCCTCATTAATCCTTTTCTCCCACAAGATAAACTACTCATACAAATGCATCTTGATGTTCCGTGCAACGCACGGGCATCTTGCTAGTTTACATAAAAAGCAGAGTTGGTGATGATGGTGTGCCTGCCATCCTCCAATATAGGCCGTCTGATCTATATCTAACGGATAGGAAGGAAACTATGACAATTTACCCGCACTCCTCTCCACATTTGCATATAAGGCCTTCCCTCGTTCATCCACAAGATCTTGATGTTCCGTGCAAGGCACAGGCATCTTGCTAGTTTTCTATAAACTTGGTCAAATTTTATGAAGTTTGACTTCAGTCGAACCTAATATGTAGAGTAAATGAAAACAGAGGGAGTATCTTACTCCGTGACCAAGACGGAAGGGAAAACGAGACAACTTATTGTTTATTTGAGCCGTTCGAGTATAATCATGTGGCGTTGCTTATTTCTCATTCCTCTCCAACCCTCTTCTCCATCGATCATGCCGCCCTCCGGTCGACTCCATCCTCCTGCATGCATCATTTGAACATTCCGTCAAGTATCATTTGCTTATGGGCCTAGAACATGCTTGTATTTCCAATGTTTCGCTTTTGAACGTACAATATACTCCCTCCAATCCTTTCTAGTTTACATATAAGTTTTTATGTGTAGTGAAAGTATCTCTACTTTGATCAAACTTACAGAAAAAAGTATCAACATTCAACAACGCCCAATCAATATTGTTAGATTCGTACGTACTCCTAGATTTGTATTCAAACATACATGGTTTCCAATTTGTTTTCAACCACGTGAATGTGATTGTTCTCGCGCATGCTCTTCGTACTAGGATTTCGCCACGTATAGCCAGTCCAATAGTAACTTATTTTAAGCTCCCTGTCCAATAATACTAGTGGAGTACTAACAACATCTGTAGTAGAGTATGCAGTGCTCATATTACTCCTTCCTTCCATTTATATAGGGCATAAGAGCAAGTCTAATAAGGCCTAGTCAGTAGGCTATAAGACTTGTCATGTCATTAAAATCCTACTTGGAGGAGTGAGAAGAGAGGAGAGAGAGAGAGTGAAGCGGGCTCTTATATTCTACAGCCCAGCCATAACAAATAGATCAAGAAAAAAAGTATGCATGCAACTCTCTTCCAACCATATACCTTGCTCATGCAAATATTAAATGTTTAGAGCCAACCTAATAGCCATTCTAAGAGCCAACTTACATGGCACTTTTGCCTAAGTGAAGGAGAGATGAGAAAAAGTAAGGGGAGTGATCTCTCATGCAAGAGCCTAGCTATATACGCATTCCTAGGTAAATACAATAAATATGAAGAAAGAGATAGAGAGGAGATGGGAAAAAGTACTAATACAATAGCCAACCTTTTATATTATTTTTTTGCGGGAAATAGCCAACCTTATATCCACACTATTGTATGGGTGCATATAGATGATGGCTATAGATGACATGGCAGTTCCGTATAGCCATCGGCTGGCTATATTATTAACCATGCTCTAATGCGTTTTTCAAACCGCCTTTGACTATTGACAAGATTAATAGTACATGAGATGTATAATGTGAAAATTATATCATTGGAAGCTCCTTTCACATACGAATGTGACCGTATGCTTTGTGTAAGTTGCATGTCATATATTATTACTCTAACATTTGGTCAAAGTTAGCCTCGAAAAATGCATTAGGCCCTGTAGATGGAAGGAGGGAGTAGTAGTGAAGTGGATCCTCTGACGTGGGTATCCCTGCCTTACCCTCCCTTTCGGTCACTTACTGGCGGACCCCATGCTTGCTAGGCCCCGCATGTCAGTTACTCAATGGGTTCGGCCATGTCAGGGGATTCTCATCCGTAGTATACTCCCTCTGTTTTTATTTACTCCGCATAAAACGGAGGGAGTGGTAGTATAAATGACGCGGGCGGGCGAGGGGGAGGGACGTCAGTTTGCTCTCAACTATGGTCCCACAAGCGAGAGAAAACGCAAGACGAAGCGTGTTCCATTCGGTGAATGACGTGGAGGGTCCAGCGTGCCGGGGTGCAACGCGAACGCGACAAGAGCGATGTACAGTCAAAACCGATTGACCTTCGCTGCTCGGCCGGAACCACTATTCACACCAGAACCTTCGCTGCCCGGCCTACGCCAGCCACTGCCCCAAAACCGCACCTCCTCTCCAGCCCACTCCCCCACCTTTCGATCCCTAGCCCGCATCAAGCGTCCCCTAGTTCGCCGGAAAGCCATGGTGCGCCGCAAGATCACGTACTACAAGATGCTGATGCCGGAGTGCCGCGCAGAAGTCGCGCAGTGGTTGGTGCCACAGACCTCCGTTCCCAAGCTCGCTTTGCGGCGGGCCAATCCCCGAGTTCTCTGGAGCCAAGCTACGAGGAGGAGGAAGCCGATCCAATGTTCATGGCGGAGGTCGGGGCGTAGAAGGCCCCCGATGGGTATGAGACGATGGACGTCGACTTTGTGCCAGCGTCCGGGTCCCCCATGGTGCAGGCGGACCAGCGGTTCAACCTGGCGATACTAAAGGAGGACCGGGAGGTAGAGGCTCAACTCGACACGTTGTGCGCGCATGCCGCTGCCATCGAGGCTCTCCTGCAGGCGGAACCGGATGTCGTGGATGTGAACCGGGCGGCGGAGGCTCAACTCGACGCGGAGCGTGTGGATGCCGCTGCCATCGAGGCCCTCCTGCAGCCTCGACTTGAACCAGGCGGCGGAGGCTCAACTCGACGCAGAGCGCGTGGATGCCGTTGCCATCGTGGCCCTCCTGCAGGCGGAACCAGACGTCCTGGACTTGAACTAGGCAGCGGAGGCTCAACTCGACACGGAGCGCGCGGATGCCGCTGCCATCAAGGTCCTCCTGCAGGAGCAACCAGACGTCCTCGACTTGAACCGGGAGGTGCTCTCGTCTGTCCAGAGTGCCCGCACGCTCCGCGTGAACGAGTAGCTGGAGGCCGAGGACAACCACGGTGCGGAGACACACGTCGGCAGCTACGACTGGTTCGCGCCGGCAGCAAAAGACGACGAGGCAGTCTCGTTCTGCGAGCAGTGATAGTTTTTCTTTTTGTTGTTGTTTTTAGGGATCTTTTGCTTTGTAAAAACATATATTGTTATGCAAGTCGCCTGACTTTCATCATTTGGGTCAGTCTACCATTTCAGGCGGTTGGATGAATATCCTACGTCTCCTAACCCTTCTTCCTCACCTCTTCTTCTTCCCCAACAGACCACCGCACGGGCCGTACGGATCCACCCCAACATGCGGTTGGATAAACATAATGTACGAACGAAAATTATCTGTCAGCGGTAGCACGTGTCAGTGAGGGCGGGTTCCCTTGGTTGGGTTTGCGGCGTGCAGGAGCGACTGTGTGAGGGTGCGATGCGACCGCGGCGTGCAGGAGCGACCGTGTGGGTGTGGTGGGACCACGACAGCCGTGCGCAAGTGTACCTCCTTTTCATTTTGAAAACTTTAGGCAAGCTTGGCAAAAATGTGTGGCAAAGTATGGCAATGCAAGGCCTAGACCCAAACAGGATAAGTACGTACATACTAGGAGTACTAGTGTTAAAAAAGAAAGGCGGGGTTTTCCTTCGCAGGATTAATCGATACAAATCCTCATTTGACATGTCAATTAATGCATATTTTTTTCTCCAAAGCCCAAAGAGCTAACCATCTCACTCCTCATCGCTTGATTAATGCAGCGCCATGCAAACAAACCTTCTCACTTCCGCATGCATGCAAGGGTATATTAATGTCCTTGGTTGCTAGTACGAGGCAAACCCCATCAATTTTTCCTTGATTAGTGTTAGTGGCCTTTTGCAAATTGTAATTTTGATATACTGGCCTTGTGTACAAAAAATGGAGGTAGTAACTATTTGATTTCCTTCCCATTGCGGTGACATCGATGATATCTCAAACGTTGTTGTTTAGCGAAGTGCGTTCGACGGAACACCATTGAGGGGGACCACGGTAAGTCATTCGCAAGTGCCGCCTGCAAGCCGAGACAATCGCCTTATTTGCATCCAGGAACTCCGTTGAACCAAAAGACGCCTAAATGTACTAGTACTACTAGTACACAATAGCGTCGTCCGTCCAGCTTAGTGCGGTGAGGTGGTTTCTCGAAGAAGACGATGGAGAAGTGGAGTGAGCGAAGAGTGAAATGATGGTTGCTTCGTCTGTGCTTTGTGATTTGACGCCTCACTGCTTTGTGATTTGTGATAGAAGGGACAGGGGAGTAGACTCTATGCTCTATACTGTACATGCGTCCAAGCACGGGAGAAAGAGGAGAGATGGTGCATTTTTCTATTCCTTCAATCAATCAATACAGAGCTTCGGTTCCATCTTTTTGGCTTTGGTAGCACCGACCACAATGGTTCCCATCAGTAACAAAAGCTATTTTCACATTTGGCTACACATTGTGGATGCCCTTAACCCTACCACTTGGCTTTGCTCCTGTGTGCTATCTATACAAATCTCAATTTTATTGATCTAAAAAATTATAGAATCAAGATTAGTAAAAAGGAGGTGATTTTGCCGCGCGGATGGCGGGGGTGGTTTATTATTTTTAGAGGACATTGGCATGGTGGTTTGCTAACATGCGGTCCCACGTGTCAGTGCTTTACCAAGCCGATCTGCGTCCCACATGAGGTAGAACAACGGTAGAAGCAACACGTGGTTAACTTGAAGAAGATGAGGGAGAAGCAGATTCAGCAACGAGTGAAATGATGGTTGCTTCGTCCCTCCAACTTCTTTTTTTACTAGCATTATTATTACTTTGTCCCTCCAAATTAACTGCAGGAAAGGTGCAACTTTGTGATTTGACGCCTCATTGCTCATTACTACGCCGGCGCCATGACTAGGGTGCTTCACCCCTGCTGCTCTGCACTGTATTTCGGTATGGCACGTGGACCCGGTAGCTTGATGTCCCACATGTCGGCGAAAGGGACTAGAACATTTATGAAAGCGAGCGCTCCACTCTTACGACGGAGGAGTACACAACACGGCGGCCCAGTGAACTGTCACTTGTACTGTATAGTACTATAGTTTTGCTGTTTCGCACGATCCATCGATACAAACCCGATTAAACAGGAAAGGGCGGGATTTTTCCTGTGCGGTAGATGATACTGGCCATACATTTCAAAGGAAATTTTAATGTATGCAAACTAAATAATTAAGTAACAATATGATATCTAGTAAAACTAAAAACACATATGATTTATTCTGTTAGAGTGTAGTTGTAGTGCTGTATTGCATAGTTGTTAGATGTAACATGCGAGAATGTGTAGAGATGTAGTTTTGGAGGGCCTATAGAGAGAAAGCATAATACAGTCACCGAACTTTAGAATACGCTCATTACGGTCACTATATACGTTTTGCGGTGATTATACGGTCCCTTTCTCACCGTTCAGCATCGGGTTGCACCCTGTTGACCGGCCAAATAGTCTGCGTGGCACCATGTTGACTAGTTAAATTGACCATGTTCCTTGTGGGTCCCACCTGTCAGTTCGCATATGAAAAAGGTCAGATAAACACAAATTTATGCAAGCGCGACAAGAGTCCAACCCGTGCGCGGGAATCACCTGGTTGTGTATGTGTCTGTCAGGGCCTGATGTGTGCGCATGCACGTGTAGGTTGAGCACTTTAGCGTGAGAGTGTGTGTTGGTCATGTGGTGTGTGCATGCATGCGTGCGTGTGTGCGTGGCTGCGTGTGTATGTGTGAGTGTTGCGTGCGTGCGTGGTTGCATGTGTTCGTGTGAGTGTTGCGTGCATGCAGTTCGTGTGCATGCGTGCGTGTGTGTATAATCACCACACCAGCTCTTGTGTGTTAAAACAGACGGCTCAGCATACCAATACAAGGCCACCTTGTCCGCTGTGCCCGCGGTCATGACTTCGAACCACCGTCCAATATTTTTTTCATTTGTTTTCATTCTTACTAGCAATATGCTCGTGCGTTGCACGTAACATCAAGATGCATTTGTATGACTAGTTTATCTTGTTAGAGAAAAGGATGAACGAGGGATGGCATTATTTGCAAATGTGGAGAGGTGTGTGTGTACCTTTTTTCAAAATTGCCATAGTTTCCTTCCTTTCCGTCAGATGTAAATCAGATGGCCTATATTGCAGGATGGCAGGCACACCATCATCACACACTCTGTTTTTATAAGAGTGTAGTTATAAGAGTGTAGATGTAGATGTAGAGTAGATACAAGCCGACAGGTGGGCCCAATGGTAGTGAGATAATGTGATGCAACACTAGAGGTGCCACGTGGAGCGTTTAACTGGTCAACTAGTCGTGTCTTGAGCAAATACAGAGCTGTACAGTGAGCTCATGTCTATATAATAACCACAAAACATAAATGGTGACCGTAGTGAGTGGATTTAGAAGTCCAATGTACGTATCGTGCTTTCACTTCAAATACAATGATCGTCACTGTATATATCGCGAGAGAAAGATGAAACATGCGTGAACGTGCTGGGGGCTTACTTTTAGAGGACCTGGAGATAGTTTGTGTGCGTACGTGAAAGTGTCGTAGAGGGGGTGTATACGATGAAGAGAGAGATGCTCTTCGTTTCTCTTTATTATGACTAACTTTATATATAGTACAAAAATATAAAAATTCACAGTGCGGATTAAACATCATTGTGGGCACCATGCAATGCAAATAAACGTTCATACTCCTCCATATAACTTTGTAATGTTGTACATATTTAGAAATTCTAAAATAATATTGGCCACGCTTTATTCAAAAGGAAAGTTGTATGCGAGATAAACGTGAAGAGAGGGATTTTTAGATCAATGGGGTACGTGATGTATCATGTATCAATGTGTAGTTGATGTATTTCGCAGGGCCTAGAGAGGTATGTGTGTGTATTACGTATTTGAGAGAGTCATGGATAGAGGGGCCGGCGGGGGGGCGGGGGCGTGGGAGAGATAGCACGAGAAATGAGAGAGGTCTAGAGAGAGAGACGAATATGATGTCACGACGAGAGATTCCCTTGAGTGTGTATATGCAAGGAGGGAGGGGATAGAGGCACGAGGAGAATTTTTTTGTGTGGTGTCAGTGTTGGTATGTGTGGGTGTGAGAAGATAATGAGACCTGGGGGCAGAGGGTGTGTCACCACGTGAGGTCCGGTGGGTCGAGGCGAGGCCCCTTGGTTCGGTTCCGTCCTGCACCACATTGGTCGGCCCGTGACTCATTTAGGGAGACCCATGGATGACTAGTCGTACAAGACAAAGATAGCAGAATTGTGAAGGACTCTATGTCCACTAACAAAGCCAGCTAGGATTTGTAACCCTAGGTTCTCGGACTAAGGTAACCCCTTATCTCTGATATTACTATTCATCCAACCTAACTTTAAGGGGCATCCTACAGAATGCTCTGCTAGAATCATACTCGTCGATTAGGAAGAGAGGTGTGAGACAATGCGTGAGAAACAGGCCTATAGATAATGTGCGTACAGGAGACACGTAGGCATGTCTATGTATATAAAAAGGGTCGATGGGGATTGTCCGTGTGTATGCTTGTGAGAGGAAGAGTGCTTATGATAAAGGTTAGTGAAAACGGTCGTGAATGGTTACGAGAGGGAGGGACGGTTATATCGAGAGCATGTCCGCGAGAAAGACACCTTGGGATGATGAAACTACAGGTAAAAGATTGATGTACACATTGATTAAAGATATAAATTGTATCCAAATATTAGGATGGGATCATCATATTTGCAATTCGCGTAAGGAACGGTCATTGATCCATCAGACGTCTAGATTCTATTGAATTTGAGCATGTCTATGTTATTATTCGACATAATTGATCCACATAGTTAGTATTTTGAACTCCATACAATGCATCGCTTTAGCAATCGAATATAAACATGAGTATAGTTCATGTTGTGTGTGTAAAGCACATTATACATACGAAAGTTACATGATGAACATTATAAATAGCTAGCTATGAACTAGCATACATTTGAATTCAACTTAAGGTGGTTTAAAAAAATCGAATTCAACATGAAGTACATTCAATTATTTGAATCCGGTATCATGGCATTTGTAAATCATACCTAAATTATGGGGGCACCAATATTTGCTCTGATTTTGTGTACAAAATATATTCAAATTTAGCTTCTCCATTCCAAAATAATCGTAGTTATAGGATTTTCAAGTGTCAAAATTTCAAAAAGAAGCGGATAATTTAATGAGGTTTTCAAACATACAAGGTCAAATTTAACGTTGTCTATTTAGGTCAATCCTCAAAGTTCAAGAGTACTCTAAACGTGAATGGTTCTGTTTCAAAATTTCGAACGAAGCGCCAAAAGAGCCTCTACTCGCCCAAAAGTGCGTGAGACCAATGTTTGGTAGTAGAAGGAAATTACTTTTCTAACTCCGACCTGTGAAACCTACCGGCCCGACGTCCAAATGTCTAAACTGGGGTAGGTTTGTAGCTTCATCTAGACGCCACGCAACCGCCTCCGAAAAACATTCATACACAATGGCCGCCTAAGCACACATGCGCGCAGCCGAAATCGCTCACGCCCACTATTTGGGACACCTGGGATTACCATCCTTCCCCCGACCCACAGTAGGTCCGAATTTTAAGAGGGGGGCAAAGTTTGTACTTTCCCCAAATTTCAAACAAGCGTGTCCCATTTGTTCAGAAAATCCAAAAACAAGCGCGTCCCAAACCGAAATATGGTTCTCCCTTAGCTCCCCCTGCCTCCCGCCCCCATCTGATTCCCCATTCGTACTCCGTGGGTGCCAAAACTACCTCTCCACTAGCCGCGAAACCCCGGTGTCCTCCGTCCGCCACCCCATCCCACCCATCAACCGCTGCCCTCCTCCATCACGCCGGAGCCGATACCCCGACGTCGTCGTCCGCCGCAACCTCAACCGCAATGCCCTCCAAGGCTAGTAGTTGAAGCCGAGGCCGAGCCGTCCGTACCCGGGCCAGTTCAACCAAGCCTTCCTGCGCCTCACCGCTGCCGCTCCAACTTCGCCACTGTCCACCGCACCGGAGCTGTTCCTGCTATGCCGTCCTTCGCCGCCTCGGATCTGCTTCCCCTCCGTCCAAGCCTACACCCTCCTCCAAAACATCGGTTTACCCGGAAAAAAGAAGAAGATCGGTGCGACATAGGGAGGCGACCACACTTGCAACCGGAAATGATACTCCTTTCCCCTTATTCATGCAAATCTTACGTGTCTACTTGCACGGTATTCATCCCACAGAAGACACTAGTTGACCACTTCTTCTTGATACTAGATGTTCCTAGTAACTCGTGATGCACAAGGTTTCTCCTCATATACTATTTCACCTTAGCTAGAGGTTCGTCGCCCCCTGGATTTCAATTCCTGGTCAGTTAATTCCCAATTAACGGAAGCATTCCCTGGCGTAACAGGCGCTAGTCCGCCGCCTGTTACGCCAGGGACGCAGCGCCTCGGTGTTTATCTTACGGGCGTGTGGGGCCTAGAGCTGTTGGCGCCCGATCCGGAAGTCGGTCGGGATTAAAAGGATGGCCTGGGGTGGTGCCAAGCACGGCGGTGGTGTGAGGTCGAGTGGAGGGCGGGGCGGCGGAGGCAGGGGTCTGGGCCGGTGGTTGCTGGCGGTTTGGGAAAGATCATCAACAGTGACTGGCGGGAGGTAGACTAAGGCCATCTGCCCGTTCCTTATAGATCGGACGGTTCATAAAAAACCGACTGACCTATTTATTTTCAGTCGTCTGTTATCTTGATAGGACCACATGTGGTGGTGTGCTGGAGGAGTACCTGCATTTCCTGTGCTCATATATTACAAAATCATACAGAGTACAATCTAATTCTATTTGCCATGCAATGTTGTAGAGCTATCATATGTCTCCTGTCATTTATTTTTCAGCCACCTGCTATCTGCTACTTTTACAATGCACTAGTTCTGCACACACTTCACCCATACTCTCACTATTGTGTTTTTATGCAAGGGTATTTCAGACTCTCCTGCTATGAGAGAAGCAAAAAATAAAAGAGAGAAGTCGCTCCAGCGTCGTACGCCGATAGGCTAGACACGTTTCAGCCTTATAATAAGTGCAGTGTTTAGTAGATGGAGATGATAAACATAGCTCCGGAGTTGACAATCTCGCTCCCAATGAACCACCATCCCAGCTGCCTGCTTTAACTTCGCGGTGTCATATGTGGTTGCATGTTGCATATGGTGTCTAGCTTGTATTCGAAAGGCCGAAGTCGGTCCTTATTAAGATAAGGAAAGATATTTTTTACATGAACCACCATCCCGGGAGCACCAGAAGTCAAATAGCTAGTCAGGGCACTGGCCGAACCAGTGACAAGCCCAGCACAGACAGGCATCACCTGAAGCCAACTAAAAAGCCACGATGGTGGCGAAGCAGCCCGCCTCCCACCAGGCTCTCAGGTCCTAGATGATCATGCTCACCACTCCAGCCGGATGTATAGCTTGTATTGCTTCCAATTTGGTTTAATTGCATCTACTTAGCTTACACACTATACCTTTGAATATGACATGCCTTCCTGTTTTTGGTACATACTAGTACATCTGCCTATTAACCATGTTCTTACATCAAACTAATGTTCTTGTGTATCCCTCATCAATCACTTATGATGAGGCAGTCAGGCCAGTGGACTACTGTGAGTAAAGATCCTCATTTAAAGAATGCAGCTCAGCCTCCCGACATGATTCGCAAGAAATAGCAAGGCTAGATGAAGATAGTGAATGTAGCTCTGTAGTTGATTACCGTATTTTCCCTACACTAGCATCGCAGGTGCTTGCTCTAACTTGGCAGTGTGATATGTGGTTGCATGTTGCATATGGTGTCTAATTTGTAATTCTTCCAATCTGGTAAAATTGCATGTGCTATTCTGCTTAGTTTATACATTATAAATGTTAATGTGACATGCCTTTCTGTTTTTAGTACATAGTACATCTATCTATTAAGCATGTCCTTACATAAAACTATTGTTTTTCTGTATCCCGCATAAATCAATATGACGAGACACCTTTAGTATATGCAGTGTGATATTAGTTGCATCTTTCATATGATTTATAGCATGCGTTGCTTCTAATTTTTTGAAATGCCATTTACGATAGGACGCTTTTAACTTGGCAGAGTCATATTGGTTGCATCTTTCTTGTTGTGTCTAGCTTGCATTGCTTCTTATTTGTTGAAATGGTTTCTTCTTAGTTTACACAAATAGTTGTGAATATGCCATGTCGTCCTGTTTTTCGTATTATTCCATCCTGGAATCATGTGTTTGCCTTACATCAAAGTAGTGATTGTCACTATCATGCACGAATGAGTTCAAAAGAGTGAATTTGATTGCTTTTTCTTGTCGGTTTTACTTGACAATTCAAAATCAATAAAGCGGAAGGAAGTTAGCAAGGCAGCGGATGAAGGTGCTCCATCCAAACGGAGGGCCTCTACAGATTCTACTCCTCCATCCCCCAAGATGATTTCCAAGAGAACACATGCATAGACACTCAACGTAGCTGTGTTGGTGATGAGAACGTCTCCCCTAGTGCACCATCACAGGTGCTCCCTCTAACTTGGCACTGTTGTATGTGGTTGCATGTTATGTATGATGTCTAGCTTGTATTGCTTCTAATTTTCTTGAATTTCATCTGCTTACTTTACACATTATACTTGTGACTAAGACATGTGTTCCTGTTTCTAGAACATACAATATCTGTCTATCACACCATGTTCTTACATCAAAGTACTACTGTTGTGTAACCTGCAATAATCACTTTTCATAAGACACGTTTGACTTGGGAGTGTGATATAGGTTACATCTCGCATTCTTTTCTAGCTTGTACTACCTCTCATTTGTTGAAATGGCACTTATGACGAGACAGTTTTAACTTGGTAGAGTGATATTTGCTGCATCTTTCATGTGGTGTCTATCTTTTATTGCTTATAATTTGTTGAAATGCCTTCTCCTTAGTTTACACATCATAAGCCGTGAATATGCAATGCTGTGAATATGCAATGGCACTAATGACGAGAGACCTTTAACTTGGTAGTGTGATGTTGTTTGCATCATGCATATGATTTATTTCTTGTACTGCTTCACATTTTTTTAAACGGCATTTATGATGAGACACTGTTAACTTGGCAGAGCGATATTTGTAGCATCTTTCATATGGTGTCTACCTTCCATTGCATTGCTTCTAATTTAGTGAAATGTCTTCTGCTTAGTTTACACATCATAGTTCTGGTTATCTCATGCCGTCCTATTTTTCGTACATATTACATCCTCCTATCATGTGGTTGTCTAACATCAAAGTTCAGTTCGTCTGTATCACACATCAATTTGTTCTGAAGAACTAAATTGTTATTCGTTTTTCTTGTCGGCTTGACTTAACATGGCATAGAGAAAGAGGAAGCAACACATAATGACAGTGAAAGGGAAGCGGAAGAATCCTGCAGATTCTGCTAGTATTGATGGTGCAATAGAAGGTCAAAGTCCAGCGGAAAATTGTACCGACAGGGTATCCCGTGCTACACGAGATGTAGAACAAGCTAAACAGAAACAAATAGCTGCCACCAAACAATCAGAGACAGCCCTAGTTGTTGCAATGGCTTCCACAGTACCACCAGTTGCACGATTTACTCGTTGTTCAACTCAGCTAGCAGCACGTTCCCAAGCTCCCTTGCCACCTGACACTACTTCCAAAGCACTCTTGACACAAGATGAGTTGGGAAGATCAGATGAACTTTGTGAGCTTCAACAGCAAGAAGGTAGTTGCTGGAGTCAAGTTACAGTTGCATGCTTCTTTATATGTAGTCTCACAGTTTGATGTACACTAACACTTCCTATGTTCGTTGTTGGACTAGCACCTGGGCGCAAGAGGAAACAAACATCAGGGATAATGCTCGATAGGTTAACTAAATCTAGAAGAGGAAGAATGGAGATCCATTTTGAGGCGGGTTTAAAAAGGCCACGTGATGCTACAGAGTTAGCCAAGTTAGTATCAGAGGCAGCGGTTGCCGTTAGGTGTCATGTACGCATCCTCCCAACATGGATTCAGTACAGGAATGACAAAGACGAAACCCAGTTCAACACCTTCCTCGACCATTTATCTGTAAGTATGGTTATGTATGGAAACTAGTAATATCATCTTGCTCTGTCCAATACTTTCTAGGTTGCTGATAATGAGACTCCCATAATTTTCAACAGATGAGGTTCAAGTTGGATAGCCAAGATGATACAACCAGACAAGCTTGCGCCCCTGTTTTCAAGTCTGCTCTGCGACAGTATCAGTATAACTTGAGGAAAACTCACTTTGAAGGCAAGGCTAACAGTGACCTTGCCCAAACATCTCCAGTGGAAAATATATCGGATGAAGACTGGAGAGGCCTCGCTAAACACTGGTCTGATCCGAAGTATCAGGTACATTATATATATGTGATCAGATCACATGTTGAAGTCCTATTTACGCTTGTACCACACAAATATATCTTCTTGTAGGTGAACTATTCAAAGAACAAGGCCAACCGTATGAAAGTGAAATTCCAACAGACAATAGGATCTCGTAGCTATATTGCACACTGCGAGGCTCTTGTAATTAGCTGCTGTTTCACTCTTTTCGATGTACCATATTATCAAATCTATATTGACTTGTTCCAAATGCAGAGGAAAGCCCACAAGGACCAAAAAGTACCTGAACCAAATGTTGTGGAAATCTTCAAGGACTGTCACACCAGCAAGACGAAGGGCATGACTACACCAGTCAAAGCCGCTATTGTAAGTCATTAATCATCATGCCTTTTAACTACTACTTACTCTGACTTGTGCCTCAAACTGCATGGTTTGCAGCCAATGTCTATTACTCTTTTCAATTTTATACACAATTGTCTTGGCGTATCATTGCACCTTACAAGGTTTAAAAGAGAGGAGTTGTGTTCCTTTGATCTTGACCTGTAATCTAGTTCTGTGCTGGACTTGCCCACACAATGTTACAATTGCATGTTTGTCTGTTCTTAGTTGTTTTGTGATATGAATGATGTCATACTATGCTTACCGTATTATAAACTTCGTCTCTTTATCCTTAGCTGTCAATACAATGTGAAGAAATAGACAATACATTAGCCATGGTACATGGTCATATTTTTGGAACCTGGTTTTTATTATGTACTTTGCAGTAAAATACAACTAATATTTTACATGGGTTCACTAGAATAAGTTCTGTATATAGACCAAAGCTATTTAGTTTGGTTTTTCTGCCTCCTTAATATCTTCTATTCTGGTACTACTAATGTACTTTTCAGCAAGCTATGGGAAAAATGGTGGAACCGCCACCTTCTGAAGGTGGCGAGGCAACAATAACCACAATGTCACCTCTTGCTGCAGTGGGTCAGTACCTGTCCACTAACAGTGCCAAAAGCACGTTCCTGCGTAATACCGGGTTGGTTGTTAAGGCATTCTCGTCCAAACTGCCTCATGATCAAGACATACAAGCTCGAAACAATGTTATATCTGTGCTCCAGACACAAGTCCAATTCCTAACAGAGACCCTTTGTGAAACAAGGACAGACATTGTTCGATGTCGTCAAGATATGCATGGTTTTGAAACCAAACTATCAGACATTTGCTATGTTGTTCAGGAGCCTAGGAGAGATGAAGGCGAAGGTTATGGTGCTCCATCGGACAATACAACATGAAAACGTAACAGTCAGGTCAAATGAACTGAGCTTCTGAACTTCTGGTGGTGCATTTATCTGCCAGACTGTTAATTTTTATGTCAACCTTCCTTTTGTTTTATAGTTGTAATTTGTTTTGTTGCGATACAAAAATTGTTCTTAACTTGCAGCCACCGGCTGAAGAAAATAGTAAGCCATTTTTGTATAGTGTAGGTTGTTCCCTATATTTGCACTGGTGTCGATCTTTGATGCCGAGTGGATGTCATCTGTGCAATCGCCTTAATAGCCTAGCATTAGTTTCGGGCTTATTTATTTCCTTGTCTTCTTTTTCCCTGGTTTGCTAGTGGCCGCAACAACCAGGGGCCATATACGGACCGTGGTAAACTCGACCCTGCTACGGGCCGTAGGATCCATGGGCCTCCTACGGGCCATCTTTAAATGGGCCTCCTGCACGGCCGTAGAATCGGTGGTCCTCGGGCCGTCAGATAAATGGGTCTACATGGGCCGTAAACGGGCGTAATTGGTATCGGCCCAGCACGGTAATGGGCCGTTAATAGGCCGGAGGATAGCAAAGGCTTAATTATGTCACAGGCATAACGGGTCGTTAATGGGCCAGAATATAGGACGGGCTGGAAATGGCGCAACGGGTTGACAGGCCAGAAATGAGCCGACTCTTGCCACGGGCCAAATTTGGCCCATTAGGGGAACATGCCAGTAAAGGGCCGGATGTAATCAAGGGCCGGAAAGGAGCCCAAGAACGTATGGGCCATTAGTAGGCCGAAGGCTAACACGGGTTGGAAACGGCCCATGTGAATAATGGGTCGTTAATGGGTACAAAGAAATTTACTATTCATTATGGGCTAGACTCACCGTGGGCCTCTAAAGGGCCTAAAGATACGAAGGCCTCATATGGGAAGAAAGATGTCGTGGGCCATACATGGGCCGAAAGTGAAACGGGCTGGTGTTATATTCGACGGCCCACATGACGTTGTTGGGACGATTTCGTGTAGGCCCTGACGGGCCGTGAGTTACCGGGTCGTAAAATGGGCTATTTGCGAAGAGACCGTTAACATGCTTTTCATGGGCCAGCCCGCTAACTTTTGACCAAGTCAAACGGCCCGGACTTTGTAAGCTAAATGGGCCAGTGGTGGGCCGTGGCACGTGTCGACATATCATAGGCGCCTTTCTGACCCACTAATGAGCTGACACGTGTTTCCTCCGGGCAATCAGAATTTTAAACGCGGAAATTTCCCATTGGTCCGGGCTGTTAACGGGTTATCGGATCCAAAACCGGACCCGATAGCTTAATGGCGACTTGTTACGGTGGATGCCATGTGTCGGTCACCCTTGACGAAAGCACTTCTGTGATGCGCGATTTATCATCATGGAAGTGGACACTTCCGTGATGATAATTTTGGTAATGTCGTGGAACACTTCTATGACAACAGAGGTATGACTATCTTGATTATGTCATAAAATCGTCATGGATGTACATGCATGACAAAAAAGTGGCCTACTGTGACAAACACGTATCATCACGGAAGTGTATTTTTTTGTAGTGTTATCTGCAATATGCTTCCTTGATAACTCGTGCCTTTCTTTGAAATATCTCAAAGTGCCATGGAAATACAGCCTCCACAATAGTTGTGAGTGGCAATGATCTATTCCCTCCGAGTACAAAGTTATACACCTCTGCAAGATTGGTTATCATGTGGCCATACCTAGCTCCTTGGGTGGCATGCAGCAAAGACCAATTCACTGGAGGCTCTTTCTCTATCCACTCAGAAAGATTCTTTATTGCCCTTACCTTCTTTCTTCTAGTATTAGGAGGGTCAATTACTGGCAAGTCACAAAGACCTACTGGCTCCTCTAGCTCCGTGATGAGTGCTGCTAATTTAACCTGATCTTGTTCCATTTTCTTCCTCGCACGGACCTGCTTCTTAGTAAACTCATCTAGTTTTGACCAAATATATCCGTATTTGTGTTGCTGGTTTTGCTTGCATAATTTTTTGAACAAGTTCAACAACCGCTTGTTCTTGAACTATGAGAAAAAAATTAGTGCCAAGATGGCGCATGCACCACCGGCTCTGCAAGTCCCTCCAAGGTGTTGGTTCATCAGCTGTTGGATTCCTTAGAGTCTTCACAGCCTTCAATATACCACCATGTCTGTCATGAATGACACACACGTTTGGTCGGTCATGCACGATGGCAATTTTCACTTGCAGGAAGAACCATACCCAGCTCGGAAAGTTCTCACCCTCCACAAATGCTATGTCAAGTGGGATGATTTGATTGTTCCCGTCCACACCAATAGTAGGAAGGATTTGCCCTTTGTATTGACTGGTCAGGAATGTACCATCCACAAACATAACAGGAGGACAATTCCGGAAAGCTTCGATGCACATAGCAAAAGAGAAGAATACTCGTTTCAACACCTTTAAATCTGGTATACTCAGCAACCTCGTGTGTTGTACGTTCACATAAGTGTCGGGATTCCTCTCCTTCAGTATGTCAAGGAGATGGACAACATTATCATATGAGTTGAAGAACGTCCCAAACCTTTCCTCCATAGCTTTCTGCTTAGACCTCCAAGCCTTCCCATAAGGAATGACATAATTCCATATGACCTTCACTGTTTTCTAGATGTGTTTTGCCTCCATATCTTTCTTCTCTACTATCTCAGTATACATGAGTTTTGCAGTGAGAGTTGAAGTCAGGTTTCGATGATGCACCAGAAGGTTTTTCCTCACACAATTATGTGGGACGACATCGGTGACAACCCAGTAGATGTCATACTTCGGCACGTGCCCGTGCACCTTCCCAGGACAACCTGTTTCAGCACATTTCACGGTATAGTTTGTTCGACTTGATATGTGTGTCCGGAAAACCCTCTGAGTAGACATAGCCCACTTTACCACTCCATACTTCAATTTTTTCTTTGTATCAAACACAGCCCCTATCTGGACTTGGTTCAGATTATACTACCATGGAGTCTCATGGCCATCGTTGACCGTAAGGCCGGTGGATATGTCCTGATCCCATGCGGAAGGAATCGGTACCTCCACTTCATCCTCATAATTTTCAGAATCCAGATCCTCCGCCAATCCATCCTCGTCCTCTTCCTCCATCACCCTCTGCATTTCATCCCCTTCCTCATCCCCATCAGCAAAACAAGAACCAGCTAATATTATCGACTGACTACTCTGCCTAGTATCATGAACACAAACATTGTGTGGCACATAGTCCGACTCTTTCTTGGGTTGGCAAGCATCCACATCGGGTGGCTGTGACCCGGATAAATCAATCTCGTTAGCCACTTGACTGCCCTGGCCGGGTTCATACCCCCTATGGAGTTGTACGGTATTCTCCTCCTTCGCCACAGGTTGCACAAGGGCATATGGGTGGATTCTTCGGTCTCGGCAACATCTTAACAGGGTCAACCAATGTTGGCTCTTATCTATTAGCATCAACTCCCACTTGACATTTTTACAGGATTTGGTCCACAATGCATGAAAACTGACGGAACATACTTGAGGATCCAGCCCGAAACTAGTTGTCAACCAGTACTTCAACTGTCTAGTGTCCAGTCTGTCCGGCTCTGCTAGTGTCATGACGCCATTTTTAAACTCGCTAAGATCAACCCCCAACTCATTATATCTAACATTACCAGCACCATAGTAAATAAACAAATTTACTGATTCAGACATTTTCACATGTCAAACATTGTCATCTTCTCATTAATCATAACGAACACAATTATTACCCGCTACACTAACTATCTGCTAAAATGCACCCCAGACAAATTAACACTACAATTCGCAATATGACTTATCTACACTAACTAAACTATACAACTCGAAGAAAAGTTGTGAGGACATGGTTATACCTTCGACGCGTGTGTCCCCAGCTTTTTGCTCCTCTCTTCAACTCAGCGCCACCGGCCACCTCACGGAGTACTTGCACCACTGGACAACGACAGCACCACCGCCGCCCCCTCAACGACCGGAGGTTCAACTCCAGACACAACCCAAGCCGCACCTCCTCCTCACCACCTCCTCCTCCACAGCAGTTGCTCCTCCTCAAGACCACCTCCTTCCCAACCGCACCTCCTCCACCCCACAGTGACTCCTCCCCAAACACACAAAAAACTATCCCATAGCAAAAAAAACACCATAGGCCGTCGAGGATTAGTACGATCTACCTATTCTATGGCTTAGATGTGAAAATGGGTGGAAAATGGAGGAGATCAACGCGGGGTGGCGAGGTGTACAGAGAAGAACGATAGAGAGAGGAAGAACAGATGCGAACAGACGAGTGCAAGGAGACGAGGGCGTCGGCCTTATCCACACCTCTTCGGTCAAGGGATGGCCGAATAGCTCTCCGGCTGCTGCTAGGCCAAAAACGGCCCACTTCGGTCGTGCATAGGCCGAAGCTACAATTTTCGGCTGGCCCCCCATCGACGCCAAGTCTTTTGCCCAAGTAAGCCCGTCTTCGGTCAACTATAGGCCGAAGTGCCCTCTTCGGCCAACGCGCGACCAGAAACACCCTCTTCGGCCCACACGGGGCCGATGGGGTCATAGTTTTGAATTTTTTTGCATTAGGTGACGTAGTTTCTAAATTTGTTATAAAAACGAGATAGTTTTGGAAAAAATCCCCTTCAGGGTATCCTCTACCTCCAGGACCCGTGCCTAGTCCTTGCCCCTAGCCACCTTTTCGGCGGCTAGCTTCTTCTCCGCCTTGGCGGCCGCATACTTCTACTGATGGGCCTCGTGTCGAGCATTCACAAGCTCGGCCTTGAGCCCCTCAAGCTCGGACAAAGATGATGTCATTAAAATAGCTCGTCATTAGCTTCTCTTGCACTAAGCTATTCTTGCATAAAGTACAATTGACAACATTCTGGATTTTACCTTGAGATTGCTCGATCTGTTTGTTCATCAGATCGAGGTCCTTATCGGACCTCTTGAGCTTTCGGTGCATATCCGCGATCTCCTCGGAGGCAGGTCTCGGAGCCGAGCTAGAAACCCGCGAACAAGCACTTCAAAATTAGCCCCTATAACAGGCATCAAAATTTTGAATACACAAGCCCCAGCCTCGAGGGCTACTCATTTGCAAGCTTGTAGTACATTGCTTCGATCCCAAAGCCAGTTTTTCAAAACTAGCCTTGGCCTCAGGGGCTACTCACTGGCTACACTATCTAAGTATTGTGCTGCAATATAAACAAAAATGTCCTCGGACAGATACATGGATTTGCAAATAAATCTAAGTAAGGAGAATGTCCTTAATATAGGTGCAGAAGAATACCTTGAAGCTCATGATGAGGCCCTTAAAGACCTCACAGATTCTGGCCTCTATGGACCGGAATACTTGCAACGCCACGCTGATGTCTACTACACAACCTTCTTCTTGTAGATGTTGTTGGGCCTCCAAGTGCAGAGGTTTGTAGGACAGTAGCAAATTTCCCTCAAGTGGATAACCTAAGGTTTATCAATCCGTGGGATGTGTAGGATGAAGATGGTCTCTCTTAAACAACCCTGCAACCAAATAACAAAGAGTCTCTTGTGTCCCCAACACACCCAATACAATGGTAAATTGTATAGGTGCACCAGTTCGGTGAAGAGATGGTGATACAAGTGCAATATGGATGGTAGATATAGGTTTTTGTAATCTGAAAATATAAAAACAGCAAGGTAACTAATGATAAAAGTGAGCACAAACGGTATTGCAATGCTTTTAAAGAAGGCCTAGGGTTCATACTTTCACTAGTGCAAGTTCTCTCAACAAGGATAACAAAATTAGATCATATAACAATCCCTCAACATGCAACAAAGAGTCACTCCAAAGTCTCTAATAGCGGAGAAGAAACGAAGAGATTATTGTAGGGTACGAAACCACCTCAAAGTTATCCTTTCTGATTGATCTATTCAAGAGTCCGTAGTAAAATAACACGAAGCTATTCTTTCCGTTCGATCTATCTTAGAGTTCGTACTAGAATAACACCTTAAGACACAAATCAACCAAAACCCTAATGTCACCTCAAGTATCCGCGGGTATGATTATACGATATGCATCACACAATCTCAGATTCATCTATTCAAACCAACACAAAGTACTTCAAAGATTGCCCCAAAGTTTTTACCGGAGAGTCAAGACGAAAACGTGTGCCAACCCCTATGCATAAGTTCGCAAGGTCACTGAACCCGCAAGTTGATCACCAAAACATACATCAAGTAGATCACGTGAATATCCCATTGTCACCACAGATAAGCACATGCAAGAAATACATCAAGTGTTCTCAAATCCTTAAAGACTCAATCTGATAAGATAACTTCAAAGGGAAAACTCAATCCATTATAAGAGAGTAGAGGGGGAGAAACATCATGAGATCCAACTATAATAGCAAAGCTCGCGATACATCAAGATCGTGCCAAGTAAAGAACATGAGAGAGAGAGAGATCCAACACATAGCCACTGGTACATACCCTCACCACCAAGGGTGAACTACTCCCTCCTCGTCATGGAGAGCACCGGGATGATGAAGATGGCCACCGGTGATGGATCCCCCCTCCGGCAGGGTGCCGGAACAGGTTCCTGATTGGTTTTTGGTGGCTACAGAGGCTTGCAGCGGTGGAACTCCCGATCTAGGTTATGTTCTGGAAGTTTGGGGATATATAAGAAGTTTTGGGGCCGGGAACAACTCAGGGGGGTCCACGAGGAGGCCACGAGGTAGGGGGCGTGCCCAGGGGAGTAGGGCACGCCCTCCACCCTCGTGGTGGCCTCAGGACTCTTCTGGTCCATCTCCGGTACTCCGTGGGCTTCTTCTGGTCCAAAAATAATCTCCGTGAATTTTCGGGTCAATTTGACTCCGTTTGGTATTTCTTTTCTGCGATACTCAAAAACAAGGAAAAAACAGAAACTGGCACTGGGCTCTAGGTTAATAGGTTAGTCCCAAAAATCATATAAAATAGCATATAAATGCATATAAAACATCCTAGATGGATAATATAATAGCATCGAACAATCAAAAATTATAGATACGTGGGAGACGTATCAAGCATCCCCAAGCTTAATTCCTGCTCGTCCTCGAGTAGGTAAATGATAAAAACAAATTTTTTTAATGTGGAATGCTACCTAGCATATTTATCAATGTAATTTTCTTTATTGTGGCATGAATGTTCAGACCTGAATGATTTAGAACAAAAGTTTAATATTGATATAAAAATAATAATACTTTAAGCATACTAATAAAGCAATCATGTCTTCTCAAAATAACATGGCCAAAGAAAGTTATCCCTACAAAATCATATAGTCTGGCTATGCTCGATCTTCATCACACAAAATATTTAAATCATACACAACCCCGATTACAAGCCAAGCAATTGTTTCATACTTATGATGTTCTCAAACTTTTTCAATCTTCACGCAATACATGAGCGTGAGCCATGGAGATAGCACTATAGGTGGAATAGAGTGGTGGTTGTGGAGAAGACAAAAAGGAGGAAGATGGTCTCACATAAACTAGGCGTATCAACGGGCTATGGAGATGCCCATCAATAGATATCAATGTGAGTGAGTAGGGATTGCCATGCAATGGATGCACTAGAGCTATAAGTATATGAAATCTCAAAAAGAAACTGAGTGGGTGTGCATCCAACTCGCTTGCTCACAAAGACCTAGGGCAATTTGAGGAAGCCCATCATTGGAATATACAAGCCAAGTTCTATAATGAAAAAATCCCACTAGTATATGAAAGTGACAACATAGGAGACTCTCTATCATGAAGATCATGGTGCTACTTTGAAGCACAAGTGTGGAAAAAGGATAGTAGCATTGCCCCTTCTCTCTTTTTCTCTCATTTTTTTGTTTTTTTGGGGCCCTCTCTTTTTTTGGCATCTTTATTTTCGTTCGGAGTCTCATCCCGACTTGTGGGGGAATCATAGTCTCCATCATCCTTTCCTCACTTGGGACAATGCCCTAATAATGATGATCATCACACTTTTATTTACTTACAACTCAAGAATTACAACTGGATACTTAGATCAAAATATGACTCTATGTGAATGCCTCCGGCGGTGTACCGCGATGTGCAATGAATCAGGAGTGACATGTATGAAAGAATTATGAACGGCGGCTTTGCCACAAATACGATGTCAACTACATGATCATGCAAAGTAATATGACAATGATGGAGCGTGTCATAATAAATAGAATGGTGGAAAGTTGCATGGAAATATATCTCGGAATGGCTATAGAAATTCCATAATAGGTAGGTATGGTGGCTGTTTTGAGGAAGGTATGGTGGGTGTATGGTACCGGCAAAAGTTGCGCGGCTCAAGAGAGGCTAGCAATGGTGGAAGGGTGAGAGTGAGTATAATCCATGGACTCAACATTAGTCATAAAGAACTCACAAACTTATTGCAAAAATCTATTAGTTATCGAAACGAAGTACTATGCGCATGCTCCTAGGGGGATAGATTGGTAGGAAAAGACCATCGCTCGTCCCCGACCGCCACTCATAAGGAAGACAATCAAAAAATAAATCATGCTCCGACTTCATCACATAACGGTTCACCATACGTGCATGCTACGGGAATCACAAACTTTAATACAAGTATCTCTCAAATTCACAACTAATCACTAGCATGACTCTAATATTACCATCCTCATATCTCAAAACAATCATAAGGAATCAAACTTCTCATAGTATTCAATGCACTTTATATGGAAGTTTTTATTATATCCCTCTTGGATGCCCATCATATTAGGACTAAATTCATAACCAAATAAAATTACCATTCTGTTCTAAAGACTCTCAAAATAATATAAGTGAAGCATGAGAGTTCATCTATTTCTTCAAAATAAAACTACCGTCATGCTCTAAAAGATATAAGTGAAGCACTAGAGCAAATGACAAACTACTCCAAAAGATATAAGTAAATATCAATGAGTAGTTGAATAATTATGTAACTATGTGAAGACTCTCTAACATTTAAGAATTTCAGATCTTGGGATATTATTCAAACAGCAAGCAAAACAAAATAAAATAAAATGACGCTAAAAGCAAAACACATATTATGCGATGAATAAAAATATAGCTCCAAGTAAAGTTACCGATGAACGAAGACGAAAGAGGGGATGCCTTCCGGGGCATCCCCAAGCTTAGGCTCTTGGTTGTCCTTGAATATTACCTTGGGGTGCCTTGGGCATCCCCAAGCTTAGGCTCTTGACACTCTTTATTCCATAGTCCATCGAATCTTTACCCAAAACTTGAAAACTTCACAACACAAAACTCAACAGAAAACTCGTAAGCTCCGTTAGTATAAGAAAATAAAACCACCACTTAGGTAATGTTGTGAACTCATGCTAAATTTATATTGGTGTAATATCTACTGTATTCCAACTTCTCTATGGTTCATATCTTCCGATACTACTCATAGATTCATCAAAATAAGCAAACAACACATAGAAAACAGAATCTGTCAAAAACAGAACAGTCTGTAGTAATCTGTAACTCTCGAATACTTCTGTAACTCCAAAAATTCTAAAATAAATTGGTGGCCATGAGGAATTTGTCTATTAATCTTGTTCAAAAAGAATCAACTTAAAAGCACTCTTCTGTCAAAAATGTCAGCTAATCTCGTGAGCGCAAGGTTTCTGTTTTTTACAGCAAGATCACATTAACTTTCACCCAAGTCTTCCCAAAGGTTCTACTTGGTACTTTATTGAAAAAAAGCTATAAAACATGATTACTACAGTAGCTTAATGATGTGGGCACACAAAAACAGTAGGGGTAAATATTGGGTTGTCTCCCAACAAGCGCTTTTCTTTAATGACTTTCTAGCTAGGCATGATGATTTCAATGATGCTCACATAAAAGATAAGAATTGAAACATAAAGAGAGCATCATGAAGAATATGACTAGCAGATTTAAGTCTAACCCACTTCATATGCATAGGGATTTTGTGAGCAAAAAATTTATGGGAACAAGAATCAACTAGCATAGGAAAGCAAAACACGCATAACTTCAAGATTTTAAGCACATAGAGAGGAAACTTGCTATTATTGCAATTCCTACAAGCATATATTCCTCCCTCATAATAATTTTTAGTAGCATCATGAATGAATTCAAAAATATAACCATCACATAAAGCATTCTTTTCCTGATCTGCAAGCATAGAATTTTTATTACTCTCCACATAAGGAAATTTCTTCTCATGAATAGTAGTGGGAGCAAACTCAACAAAATAACTATCATGTGAGGCATAATCCAAATGAAAATGAAAATCACGATGACAAGTTTCATGGTTATAATTGTTCTTTATAGTGGATTCATCACTAAATAAAGTCATGACCTCTCCAAATCCACTTTCATCAATATAATCATCATAAAAAAGAGGCATGCTATCATCATAATAAATGTCCTCATCAAAACATGGGGGACTAAAAATATCATCTTCATCAAACATAGCATCCCCAAGCTTGTGGCTTTGCATATCATTAGCATCATGGATATTCAAGGAATTTATAATAACAACATTGCAATCATGCTCATCATTGAAAGATTTAGTGCCAAACATTTTAATGCATTCTTCATCTAACATTTCAGCACAATTATCAGAATCCTTATATTTCACGAAAGATATTAAAGAGATGAAGCATATGAGGCACCCTCAATTCCATTTTTTGTAGTTTTCTTTTATAAACTAAACTAGTGATAAAACAAGAAACTAAAAGATTCAATTGCAAGATCTAAAGATATACCTTCAAGCACTAACCTCCCCGGCAACGGCGCCAGAAAAGAGCTTAGTTGACGGGGTGTTAGTGCCGCTTACCTAGCCTCCCTGGCAACGGCGCCAGAAATGAGCTTGATGTCAACTACACAAACTTCTTCTTTTAGACGTTGTTGGGCCTCCAAGTGCAGAGGTTTGTAGGACAGTAGCAAATTTCCCTCAAGTGGATGACCTAAGGTTTATCAATCCGTGGGAGGCGTAGGATGAAGATGGTCTCAAACAACCCTGCAACCAAATAACAAAGAGTCTCTTGTGTCCCCAACAGACCCAATACAATGGGAAATTTTATAGGTGCACTAGTTTGGTGAAGAGATGGTGATACAAGTGCAATATGGATGGTAGATATAGGTTTTTGTAATCTGAAAATATAAAAACAGCAAGGTAATTAATGATAAAAGTGAGCACAAACGATATTGCAATGCTTTGAAACAAGGCCTAGGGTTCATACTTTCACTAATGCAAGTTCTCTCAATAAGGATAACATAATTAGATGATATAACAATCCCTCAACATGCAACAAAGAGTCACTCCAAAGTCACTATTAGCGGAGAACAAACGAAGAGATTATTGTAGGGTACGAAACCACCTCAAAGTTATCCTTTCTGATTGATCTATTCAAGAGTCCGTAGTAAAATAACACGAAGCTATTCTTTCCGTTCGATCTATCCTAGAGTTCGTACTAGAATAACACCTTAAGACACAAATCAACCAAAACCCTAATGTTACCTAGATACTCCAGTGTCACCTCAAGTATCCGTGGGTATGATTATATGATATGCATCACACAATCTTAGATTCATCTATTCAAACCAACACAAAGTTCTTCAAAGAGTGCCCCAAAGTTTCTACCGGAGAGTCAAGACGAAAACGTGTGCCAACCCCTATGCATAAGTTCACAAGGTCACTGAAGCCGCAAGTTGATCACCAAAACATACATCAAGTAGATCACGTGAATATCCCATTGTCACCACAGATAAGCACATGCAAGACATACATCAAGTGTTCTCAAATCCTTAAAGACTCAATCCGATAAGATAACTTCAAAGGGAAAACTCAATCCATTACAAGAAAGTAGAGGGGGAGAAGCATCATAAGATCCAACTATAATAGCAAAGCTCGCGATACATCAAGATCGTGCCAAGTCAAGAACACGAGAGAGAGAGATCAAACACATAGCTACTGGTACATACCCTCAGCCCCAAGGGTGAACTACTCCCTCCTCGTCATGGAGAGTGTCGGGATGATGAAGATGGCCACCGGTGATGGATCCCCCCTCCGGCAGGGTGCCGAAACAGGGTCCCGATTGGTTTTTGGTGGCTACAGAGGCTTGCGGCGGTGGAACTCCCGATCTAGGTTATGTTCTGGAAGTTTGGGGATATATAAGAACTGTTGGTGACGGGAACAATTCAGGGGGGTCCACAAGGCGGCCACGAGGTAGGGGGGAGCGCCCAGGGGGGTAGGGCGCGCCCTCCACCCTCGTGGTGGCCTCGGGACTCTTCTGGTCCATCTCCGATACTCCGTGGGCTTCTTCTGGTCCAAAAACAATCTCCGTAAATTTTCAGGTCAATTGGACTCCGTTTGGCATTCCTTTTCTGCGATACTCAAAAACAAGGAAAAACAGAAACTGGCACTGGGCTCTAGGTTAATAGGTTAGTCCAAAAAATATATAAAATAGCATATAAATTCATATAAAACATCCTAGATGGATAATATAATAGCATGGAACAATCAAAAATTATAGATACGTGGGAGACGTATCACACACCGATCATCGCGTGGTGCTCTTCCTTGAGGGAGGAGCCCGTTAGGGCTACCTCCACCTCCGCAGTCCACCCCACATTGGCCCGCCCTGGCGTGGGAGGTACGGGTGGTAAAATCACAGAACCCAGCACCAAAGTGCTAAGAACAAAGGTCACCAGCTGTTGTGTCCACTCTGAAGTAACTTTGGCTCGGCCGATGATTTGCCCAGCCCTTCCTCGATGACTTTGGGGAACCCGTCCCCTTGACCCTGATGGACCAAGGTCCCAACCTCGGACATGACGACCGGCTCTTTGGTCCTCGTAGCATTGACTGGGGGAGCCTGAGCGGACGTTGCTTCCCCCTAGCCCCTCTTGTGCTGGAGGCGGAGTGGCAGGATTGGGCGCCCTGCTAGGGGTTGGGAGCCCGTTTGAAGAGTCACCACTAAGGCGCACCCTTGGTGGACTGAATAAAAGCACTTAGTATGAGTTATATCTTGCTGGAAAAACTTGTTCAAAAGGACATAATAAGGACGACCTACCACTGGGGCACGGGCTTCTTCCTCCCCATCTCGAGGTCATCGTCGTCTGACTCATCGGGAAGGATAATCTTCTTCGATGGAACGGACATGCTGGCGGGCCCGGCAGAGGCCTTGTGCACCCTCTTCTGGCCTTTCAACCACGCCTAGGCCTCGACGTCCACGGATACCACCCTCTTCCCCTTGAGGGAAGGGTTCTCTTCCCCTTGGTCCTCCTCCATGTCGTCCCCAAGGGAGGAGGAGGCATGGGTGCCCTCGTATTTAGTGACCGAGGTCTCCCTGGTCCGAAGACCTGGCCTGCCCTTCTAGAGCTTGGACACCTTGGGGATCACCACATGCGGCTCCCCGACCAGGAGGGCCGTAAGCAGGGGGTTCCTCTCCCCCTCTGGCATTGGTACTGGCCACAACATTTGCTCCTCTCGGGTGACCTATTTATGCAAGATAGAGATCCATCAGTTAGTCTAGGTCTTTGACACTCGGAGAAATACAGAAGTGTAAAACTTGTGCATTGAATATTACTAGTGGGGTGTCATGGCCGGCTTCAAAGCTGAGGTCACCCCCCTCCGAGGGAAAGTCGTCCTCGAATGGCTTAAAAATCCGCGTCCACATTCTAGCCAAGGTGGAGTGGAAGAAGTGGTGGACGGGCCGCACATCCTCGGATTTGTGCTCCCACAACGGGGTAGCCCAGAGTTGGAGCGGAAGGATGCGGCGGTGGAGCATGACGTTTACCTCGTCAGTCAGCTAGAGGTTCTTCTTCTCAGACCACCACTTGATCTTCTTGATCAGTGCCTCCACCTCCTATGGGTTCCCCCAGGCGATGCCCTTCTTCTTCTTCTTCTTCTTCTTCTTCTTCTTCCTCTTCTTCTTCCAGGACACGAGCTTCCTTGGGGACCCAGCCAAGAAGGCTGGGACTTCGACCTGGCCAGCGGCGAGCGGCTCAGTGATGTAGGATCACTCGCGCTGCTATTCTTGGACAGTCTCTATGAAGGTGCCCCTGAACTAGTCGACCTTCTTGTTCTTGCTAATCATGGCACCTCCAGACTTCGCGAGGTCGGAGCCGTTGCACTTCGTCTTGACGCCAAAGATCTTCAGCCATAGGCCAAAGTGTCGCTCAACACAGAGGAAGGCCTCGCAGACCGTGATTAAGAAGGCAAGGTGGATGATGGAGTTCGGGGCGAGATGGTACAAGTCCAGGCCATTTAGATATATTAAAACTGAGCACCCTCCCAGCCCTCTCAGACCATCAGGGTTTTGAGCCGTCAGATCTCAGTTTCTGGTCATTTTCAGCCGTCTAATGACTTGTCTAAACACGTAATTAATCGCGTGGGCTAGCTGTCCGAGAGAGGCTACTCCGGTGGAAAAATCGGCCATCTCTGGTTGATTGGGCTAGGCAGGCCTTTTTGCAGCGGCTGGGGAAAGCACGGCCCATCAGGAAAACACAGAAGATGTGCGACATCTTCTCTTCCCCGTCATTGTTGTTCCTACTCCCGCAAGCCACTCCTGTGTGTGGCAGCTAGGGTTAGCGATGATGAGTGGCTAGATGGATCGAGGCGGGACGGAGGTAATAGCTGAGGCGACAGGGAGATACAGAGGAGCGACCTCCATCCAATCCTCCTGATGTGAGGTGCACGATTGGACCGGAAGTGCCGGGTCGAGGCATGGAAGTCGATGCGCGCGGTGGGACTGACTGGAGGAGCAAGATATGGGTCACCGCCATTCTAGGCGGCCGCTACCCCTCACGGCACCGTCCTTTGAGCGCACGCACCACTGCCTCAGCTTGTCTTCCTTGCTCCACCAATTCATAACTCGTTGAAGACTCTTCGCCGCCGTTGTCTACAGTCTGACACGATCCACTGCTCGGTCCGACAGCCATGGAGGAGTACATGGCGAGCATGAAGGTCCTCTGTATGTTTCGTCTTGCGGTCTTAGATACCCCATTCAACCCCATTCTTCCCTGATCTATTTGTACCTCCGTTTGTGTTTTAGGCACTGAGCTGTAGGCAAAACATGTGAGAAACGTGTCCGGGCAGCATGCCAAAGGTGAGGGCACAAATCATCTGTGCCGCAAGGCCCAATATCTTCTATAATTCAATTCACCCAACAAACATCAAACCAATGCATGGCATTTATAATTTATCCCCTCCCTCTATTCGTTGATGTGGGCAGAGCTTTCCAATGGGTTTGTTTTCTTGTATATAAACCAGATTCACACAGCTTGGATATGCAGCTGCATGCATATACAACAAGGAATATTATCAGGGAAGCTTTTGTGGCCCAAGCGTATGATTCTATTTAGGTGGTTCGAGCACCACCGAGTGTGATTACTTCTCAACTTCCTATGCCCATGTAATGTGACTTAAGCATCTACAAATAATTTATTTGTTTTCATTATTATATATTTGATTACATGTCTGTTGGGCATTTGGCTTTTTGATTGCTTGTAGAACCAACTGAGACATCGATGGAAAATTTCAAGGATTATATTAAGGTATACACCTGACTCAGTGAACATTTCTTATATTCATTCTGAATTCTCGTGTTTTATGATGGGGGTTTTATATGTAGTTCTGTGATTACATTCTACAAACATGTATTGGTTGCCAATATCATTATCTCTCCACACAAACAACTAACATTGGTAGTACACTTATATGAAATAACACCAATGATGCATTTTGGTTTGTCATAACAAGTGCTAGCTGCTAGCTGGTTACAATGGATGATAATTTTATTGTAAACTCAAATATCAACCTGATCGACCAGCATGGTCCTCATGACATTAATTTTTTAACACCTTTTTCTAATGCTCTAAATATTTTTTTACTAAAGGAGGAAAAGTACATATTGTACTATGGCAAGTTCACACTCCTTGAAGCACCCATTTCTACATCATCGTCTTGCATGCGTGATGCCCTGATTTGCTTATAGCTGTCAGGCATTTAGGAACTAAGGAATTTCCTAATTGACATGATCTACATTGCGTGTGCAATGCAAAAATATCATGTCCCCAAAAATCTCACAAGTTTGCAGGTATGCCATTTCTGATCAACAATTATGCTCTCCCACTTCTCTCATGCTCTTCTCTTGTCTCTGCAATATATGATGTTACTTATGATATTTTGTGTCATTAATTGAATTTTTACCGATGGACATATGCAGGAACATTGAAGTGAAAAGAATTGATGCATGTCTCTGGCCATGAAGAGAAATATTATGAGTCCTGCACCGGAGGAGCCAAAGTCTCCGAGGCAACCGTGATAGAAGTTGATCTCGAGGTGATGCTTGCTGTGATGGTTAGTTTGGCTCTTTCTTTGACTTTATCTTGGAAATTGCAAAAATAATGTGGTCTTTTTTTCTGACTTCGTCCAATTTGAAAGCAACACATATGTTATAGTCTCGCCTATCTTGTTATGCTAAGATGGCTACATGCAGCCATGACCTCTTTTGGTGTCATACATATTTGCACAAACCTCCTATCGCGGTACTGAACTTTAAGGCCTCAGAGCATATTCATGTGTTGCTTTTGATAAGCTCAAACAAATATAAGTGAAGATCATGAGCATAATATTTCTTTCTCTCAAATTAATTTAAGTGAAGCAAGAGAGAATTTCTTAAAAAAATTACTAACTCTCAAATAAATCTAAGTGAAGCATGAGAGCAATTCTTAAAAAATAACAAAGCACACCGTGCTCAGAAAGATATAAGTGAAGCACTAGAGCAAATTCCATAGCTCATAAAGATTTAAGTGGAGCATCGAGAGCAATTCTAACAAGTCATGACATAATTTTGGCTCTCTCAAATAGGTGTGTCCAGCAAGGATTCAAGACTTAAAAGTAAAAGCAATACAAGCAAAGACTCATATCATACAAGACGCTCCACGCAAAACTCATAGTATGTGACGAATAAAAATATAGTTCCGAGTAAAATATCGATGGTTGTTAGAAGAAAGAGGGGATGCCACTCAGGCAACCCCAAGCTTAGTTGCTTGCTTCTCTTTGGATAATAGCTTGGGATGCCATGGGAATCCCCAAGCTTAGGCTCTTCTTACTCCTTATTCCTTCATCCATCGTAACATCACCCAAAACTTGAAAACTTCAATCACACAAAACTCAACAAAACCTTCATGAGATCCGTTAGTATAAGAAAGCAAAACACTGCTATAAGTACTGTAGCAAACCAATTCATATTTTATTCTTGCATTATATCTACTCTATTCCAACTTTTCTGTGGTAAAAACTCTTCAAAGAAAACCATAGAATCATCAAAACAAGCACACAACGCAAAGAAAACAGAATCTGTCAAAAACAATACAGTCTGTAGCAATCTGAAAACTTTGAATACTTTTGCAACTCCAAATTTTTCAAAAAATTAGTACAACATGGGCAATTTGTATATCAATCTTGTGTAAAAAAATCAGAGCAAAAGCATGTTACTGTGATTTATTAAAATTATTTTTCTGGGCACAAAAGTTTCTATTTTTCAACAAGATTAAATCAACTATCACCCAACAAGATCCTAAAGGCTTTGCTTGGCACAAACACTAATTTAAACCACAAAAACACTTCTAACCATAGGCATAATTGGATATTTTACGGCAAGAAAAAGCAAAAAGATACGATATGAGTTGCCTCCGAACAAACGCTATCGTTTTACGTCCCTAGCTAGGCATAAAGCAAGGATCTAAGTATTGTCATCTTTCCTCTCCAATTCTTCAATCAAACACTTAGAACTCTTCAAAGATTTAGCATAAAAAAATTCAATGAGAATACTCCTAGGAACAAGTTTAAAGATTTCATTCTTTCCCAAAGGATCTCTTATAACTTCAACAAAATCCGGGTGAATACTATCATCTTAAGATCTTCTTTATTATTACAAGAAGTTGCACCCTTGTTCTTAGTAACTTGAGTAATCTTGCCAATCTTTATGGGAGTTATTTCAATAGTCTTAGCGGAAGCAAAAGCTGGGCTTAGATTACTAAAGATTTCTTCCAGTTTATCAATCCGAGATGGGCTTTCTTAAATTCTTTCATGTATTACGGTTCCCTTTTCTTTTAACAACTTAAAAACTTCTCCCGCTTTTGACCCAATTTTAATAGCAAAGTTATGCATCTTTTTATCCAAGTTTTCAATATGCTCTTGATCAGTAAGCATTTTCTTTTCAATCGCATCTAGTCTTTCCATGACATGCTCAAGAGTTAAAGTTGTTTCATTAATCATGAGAGGTGGTGAGCCGACTAAATTTCCCATAGCATTAAAAGCATCAAGAGAAGGACACATCAAGAAATTTCAACCGGTAATCGTATCAAGGACGAATCTATACCATGTGGTGATGCCCACATAAAAGCAGCAAAGAAGGACAATGGTAGATTGCTTATGGATAGATCTATTATGAGCATTGCAAATCCTATACCAAGAATCTTTTAAATTCTCTCCTCCCCTTTGTTTAAAGTTGAGAACCTCGTTCTCGGGAGTGCATGCAACAGAGGAAGAAATATCTATGAAGACAAAATGTGGCAAACAAAATTGTTCACAAAACAGATTTGACAAGAAAACGGTGAACGAAAAAGAGGGTGAATAAAACGGCAAATTTTTTGAAGTGGGTGAGAGGAAAACGAGAGGCAAATGGAAAACACTGTAAATTGCAAGGAGATGAGATTTGTGATTAGGAACCTGGTAGATGTTGATGATGTCTCTCCGGCAATGGCGCCAGAAATTCCTTTTTATGTCTGCTAGAACTACGTCGGTATTTCCCCAAAGAGGAAGGGACGATGCAACACAACAACGGTAGGTATTTCCCTTAGTGATGAGACCAAGGTTATCAAACCAGTAGGAGAACCAAGCAAAACTACGTAAACAACACCTGCACACAAATAACAAATACTCACAACCGGACGTCTTAAAGGGGTTGTCAATCCCTTTCGGGTAACGGCACCAGAAATTGGCAAGAGGACGTGAGAGAGTTGTAATAATTTGATAGATCGAACGCCAAATAAAATAAAGTGCAGCAAGGTATTTTTGTATTTTTGGTTTATGAAAGTGCAACTATCCCTGGGTGGTTTTGGTAATTCCCAACAACATATAGCTCATTGAGCTAATGCTATTTCAAGATAAACATTTCAGGAAAGCTCAATGATTGGCATGGCATGGATGAGAAAAGTGGACACCTCAAAATGCTAAGGACGAAGGATTGGCTCAAGCTCAAAGCTGAGGACTCTTCATTTTTCATTTTAAGTGATCCAAGATCACATTGAGTCCATAGGAAAAGCCAATACTATCAAGAGGGGGTGAGGTGTTGCTTAATGAGTTTCTTGCTCAAAGTGCTTAGTGATATGCTCCAAAAACCCTCAACTACTTTCTCACATACACATATGTCCCAAACCAAAAGTCAAACTCGGCCCCACCGAAACTTTCTATCCGGCGCCACCGAGTTCAGTTGACATAGCCACCGCCAGAAACCCTAGTCTTTTCGGTCTCACCGATAGGGATCTCGATCTCACCGAGATGGGATTGTAATCTCTCTGTTTCCCTTCGTAATGTTTCGGTCAAACCAAGATGAGCGATCGGTCCCACAGAGATTGCAATGCAAATTCTCTGTTTCCCTTTCGTAATGTTTCGGTCCAACCGATATGAGCGAATCGGTCCCACCGAGTTTGCCTGACCAACTCCCTGTTTGTCTATTACTAAAATCGGTCTCACCGAGTTTGTGTAATCGTTCTCACCGAGATTACATTATGCCCTAACCCTAACGAAATCGGTCTCACCGAGTTGACGTGTCAGTCCCACCGAAATGCCTAACGGTCACATTATGAACTAAATCAGTCTGACCGAGTTTGGTAAATTGTGTGTAACGTTTAAATTTTGTGTGGAGGCCATATATACCCCTCCACCCACTCTTCATTCGTGGAGAGAGCCATCAGAACATGCCTACACTTCCAACATACATTTTCTGAGAGAGAACCACCTACACTTATGTTGAGGTCAAGATATTCCATTCCAACCACATAAATCTTGATCTCTAGCCTTCCCCAAGTTGCTTTCCACTCAAATCATCTTTCCACCAAATCCAATCCTATGAGAAAGAGTTGAGTGCTGGAGAGACTATCATTTGAAGCACAAGAGCAAAGAATTCATCATCAACACACCATTTTTTACCTCTTGGAGAGTGGTGTCTCCTAGATTAGCTAGGTGTCACTTGGGAGCCTCCATCAAGATTGTGGAGTTGAACCAAGGAGTTTGTAAGGGCAAGGAGATCGCCTCCTTCGTGAAGATCTACCCTAGTGAGGCAAGTCCTTCGTAGGCGACGGCCATGGTGGGATAGACAAGGTTGCTTCTTCGTGGACCCTTCGTGGGTGGAGCCCTCCGTGGACTCGCGCAACCGTTACCCTTCGTGGGTTGAAGTCTCCATCAACATGGATGTACGATAGCACCACCTATCGGAACCACGGATAAAAAATCTCCATGTCAACATTGCGTTTGCTCCCTCAAACTCCTCCCTTTACCTTCATATGCAATTGTTTTACATTCCGCTGCTATACTCTTAGAATTGCATGTGTAGGTTGATTGCTTGACTTGTGCTAAGTTGCTAAAATCTGACAAGAACTAAAATTGGGAAAAGGCTAGATTTTTATTTGGTCAAGTAGTCTAATCACCCCCCCCCCCTCTAGACATACTTTCGATCCTACAAGTGGTATCAGAGCTTTGGTCTCCATTTGCTTTGATTTCCATAGCTTTTGGTGGTCATAGCCTTGGTTTCACAACCTAGGAGAGTATGGCATCTAGCAAGGGAAATTACAACCGTAGAGGTCCTTACTTTGTTGGTACAAATTTTTCTAGTTGGAAGCATAAGATGAAAATGCATATTCTTGGACATAACCCAGCCGTTTGGGCTATTGTGTGTATTGGCTTGCAAGGTGAATTCTTTGATGGGAGAGAACCAAACCGTGAAGCTACCGTGGAAGAGTTGAAGATGCTTCAATACAATGCTCAAGCTTGTGATATTCTCTTCAACGGATTGTGCCCCGAAGAATTCAACAAAATCAGCCGTCTTGAGAATGCAAAGGAAATTTGGGATACTTTGATTGATATGCACGAAGGTACCGACTCCATCAAGGAATCCAAATTGGATGTGCTTCAAAGTCAACTTGACAAGTTCAAAATGAAGGATGGTGAAGGCGTCGCTGAAATGTACTCTAGGCTTACTCTCATCACAAATGAGATTGCCGGCTTAGGAAGTGAAGACATGACCGATAAATTCATCATCAAGAAGATCCTAAGAGCCTTGGATGGAAAATATGATACTGTGTGCACATTGATCCAAATGATGCCCAATTACAAAGATCTCAAGCCAACGTGAGTCATTGGAAGAATTGTTGCTCATGAGATGTCACTCAAGGATAAGGAAGAGCTCCACAACAAGTCAAGCGGTGCTTACAAAGCCTCATGTGAAGCTCCCACATCATCAAGTGAGAAACAAACCTTCAATGAAGAATTGAGACTAAGGTGAAGAACTTCAACAAGTTCTACAAAAGTTGAAGCAAGGAAAGAATTTCCAAGTCAAGTTCCTACAATGATAAAAGATCTTCTAGTCGTGAGCGTAATTGCTACAATTGTGGAAGACCCGGACACTATTCCAATGAGTGTATATCTCCCTACAAAAGAAGAGAAGATTCTCCCAAAAGGAGTAGAAGAGAAGAATCACCACCAAGAGATAGAAGGAGTAGAGATGATCGTTATGAATGAACACCCTCTTGGAGAAGCAAGGATTCGGAAAGGAAGGATAAGTCATCAAGGAGCTACACAAAAAGAAGACATCAAGCTCATGTTGGTGAATGGGTATCCGGCTCCGACTCCAACTATCACTCCGAAAGAAGTTATCACTCTGACTCCGAATATACTCAAGATGAAGGTGTTGCTGGACTAGCACTTGTGACAACCAACTCCTACGGCATATTTGACTCACCAAATGAAGGAATTGGGAGATGCTTCATGGCTAAAGGTCCAAAGGTAACACACCCCGACTATGTTGATTTCAATAGTGATGAAGATGATTTTCTAGGAGATGATGATTTACTTGTTGACAACTCTAGTTATGAAAACTATGATGAATTTGCTATTAATCATGCTAATCAAGATAAAACGAATGACGATGATAAGAAGGAGATTGAGCGTCTAACTAAAGAACTAAACACTCTTAAGTTAGCTCATGAAACTACCTTGGAAGATCATCGAGAACTTTTAAAGACTCATGAGAAGCTACGCTTTGAAAAGCTCAACCTTGAGCAAGAGCATGAGTTTTTAAAGGCAATCAATGATGATCTTCGCAAGAAAAGTTCTTCTTACATTGCCAAGCGTTTACTCTTGTCTACTTACATGCCACAAGTTAAATCTAACAACAAGAACAAGAAAGATTCTTCATCTAGTAGTAACAACAATCATGCTAAATCCAATATTGTTGCTTCTAGTAGTTCTCTTGATTCCACTAATGCCTCTCTTAGCCAAGTTACACTTGAGCAAGAAAATAGCTTATTGAAGGGAATTATAGAGAAAGGTGTTTACAAGAGCCTTGCCAGAAGTAAGCAATTTGAGGAAATTGTACGCGAACAAGGAAGGCACCGGGAGAATCAAGGTGTTGGTTTCGAACGAAAGTTCAATGCCAATGGAGTTGAGTGGGAAGAAGATCAATACCCCAAGACGAAGTTTGTTCCTTAACAAGAGAAGTATGATCCTACTTCTTTCCAAGGAACACAAGCTCAAGATGATCTTCCACCACAAGACCACAAGCAAAAAGGCAAGGACAAGCTTCAAGAGGAGATTGATGCATTTGAAGAAGCACCTAAGGCCTTGGTCAAGTGGGTTCCCAAGACTACATCAAGTTCTACTTCATAAAGTACGACTACAACTCCAAGGATTCCCATCAAGATGGTGTGGATCCCGAAGAAGAAGAACTAGAGAGTTCTTGAGGGTGACTCCGCCAACATACTTCACTCTTATCATTTTGGCGAGGACAAGTGCAAACAACTTCCATATCTTGCACTAGTCCAAGGAGTCACAAACCGTCTTGTTGGTAAGACAAGGGACAAGGTAACCTAATGCTTTCATGGACAACATCTTGTGTATACATCACTCTATGTCTATGGATATCCTTGATTGTTCCTTGTGGGACTAACCCGTGTAGGTATTGAAAGTGCAACTCACTCCAATGGATTGCTCCGAATGATCTACATCAACATTGAGAATCCACATCTTCATTACCTACATGAAGTCATCATCGACAAAATCCAAGGTTAGTTCATCCCTCTTAATGGGGATATCACATCTAGGGGAGCTTTACTCTAAGAATTGAGCTAAAGCAACTCTAATGGTGTGAGCACAACAATGCTTTATGTAAAAGTGGTAACCCCACTTGTGCTTAAACGATGAGTATGACCTATGATCAAATGTTCTCATTTGACTCCTAAGTCAATATACTCATACATAGATGACCTAGTCATCGCCAATTGCTTGATAGATGCTAGAGTGTTTGTGCATGCTTTGTCAGATATTTCATTTGCCATTTTAATTGTGTGAGCATGTTGGATGCATATTTTTCTCATTCGAGGACATCCATTTGTTGCTTTGATTGTTTGGCTTTTTCTCTTTTGCCAAATGGATGGACAAGAATGCCTAGGAACTCCCTCTAACTATCTATGCTTTCCTCATCTCAAACTCTATTCATGCTACATCACAAAGTTTGATCAAGTCAGATTCGAACCATTCTGTGTGTGGAGCACTTGGAGTCCCCGACTCGTCATAGACTTAAACTTCCAAAACCTCTTTGTGCATTTCGGTCTGACCGATTCATCATTTTTGGTCCTACCAAGATCACTTAGTTGATCTAGGTTTTTCAATCTCGGTGCAACCGATTAGAACCTTTCGGTGACACCGAGTTGTAGCAACTGCCTGCAATTTTGCATCTCGGTGCCACCGAGTTGTTCCACTCGGTCACACCGACAAGGTCAGGTTATATATAGTGACGGGTCAAATTTTGGAAAAAATTTCGAAACCCTTCACCCGCGCGTAACCTGCTCTGCCTCTTCAGGTCCCCGGATCGTCTTCTCGCCGCCAGCGACCTCTCGCCGCTGGTCTCCGCCGCCGTCAATGGCAATCTGCTCCGCCGTTGCCGCCGTAGCGAACACTCGCCGCTCTAGGGTAAGTGTTCGACCCCTTGTGCTGTCTTTTTCACTCCGATTCCTAGCACAAGGACAATGCCATGTTTCTTGGCACGATTGAGATTGTTCCATCCAGCTAAAAATTCCTTAGGTCTAGATTGATTCGAAATCTTTAGGGTTAGCTCTCCGCAGAACTCATCTCAGACCGACTGAACTGTAGAAATCGGTCTCACCAATTCGGCCTTGGCCATTGCACATGCGCTTTTCGGTCTAACCGAAACATGCAAATCGGTGTGACCGAGTTCAAGATTCTGTGAAACCCTAGAAATCTCGGTGCCACCGAACGGTGACTCGGCCCTACCAAGTTCACTAGTTTAGGTTCCAAGTGTTGCTTTGGTATCACCGAGTTTGTCAATTCGGTAGCTCTGAGATCACTTCTGTAGAGAAGTAAAACTAAGCTTTTTGACTCAATTATTTTGCAAAACCTTTGTACTTTGTGATGCTCATCTACTCTACCTCATCTACAACCTATTCACAGGGTCTGCTAACAGTTTGCCTGAAAATGTGTGATCAAAGTGACAGTCAAAACAAGTCAGAGGAATAGGTTCACTTGAGTGAGGGCACTAGTCCCTCCATCAGCTATGATGAGGGCAGCAGGAGCACACCCAGTAACTTGCCAAAGGCAGCTACTAGGACAAGGAAGAAGAAAACCTCAGATTCTGAAGATGAGGATTATGTGGCAGTTGAGGATGAGGCCACTTCAAGAAAGAAGGTGCTGAAGAATGAGTATAGCACTACTACTGCAACAAAGCCTGGAATGAAAACAAAGGATCTAGCAAGAAGAGTTCCAATGTCAAAAGCCAGAGCCTCAACTGTTGAAGCTTCCAAGCCAAAGAAAGTTGCCACAGGTGAATCTATGAAGTTCACCATTGAATCAGATGATGGCGAAGCAGCAGGAGATGGTAAAAAGAAGAAGAGGGCAAGAACCACTACTGCCAAAGTTCTTGGCAAGCCATCAATGATGAGAGATTATGAAGAAGAAGAAGAACAAGAGGATGCTGCACCAGCACCCAAAGCTTAGAAGCTCATGGGAGATGCAATCAGATCAGGGGCTGCTCCATCTAAGCCCAAAGCTGCTCCCAAGGCTGCTGCTCCAGCTCAAAAGCCTAAACCCAGAGGAACACCAGAAGTATTCCTGCTGAGGAGAAGAACAAGGCCCCAGTGCCTGAAGCTGCTGAAGAACAGGAAGATGACTCACTTGTTTTGAGAAAGCTGAAGCCCAAGATCCTTGACCACAATGATGCACATCCTGTTGCAAAAAACATGAAAATCAGGAAGGATTCAGGACTGAGATTATGGAGATAGTCTGATCCATATGCTGTCAGGAGGGGAACTGCCGTGGATTACAGGTTTCACACTAAGGAACAACAAGACTTTTATGAGACAATTTTGCTTGACAAGAAGCCCATAGTGTGTGACATGAGATGGGTTGACTGGGAGTACATCAAGGAGAACGAAGATCACTATCCAGGTGTATATGACAGCTTCAAAGCATGTGGAGTTGATACATTTGTTGCCCAGAAGCTCACCAAGTGGAATGATGAGTTGATCATGCAGTTTTACTCCACTGCCCACTTCTACCCAGATGGGAAGATCATTTGGATGTCTGAAGGTACAAGGTACCAATCTACTATTGAAGAATGGGCTCAGTTGATCAATGCCCCGGAAGAAAATGAGGATGACTTGGATGTTTATGCTGAGAAGAAGAAAGAGCATAACACTATGGCACACATGTACAGAGAGATCCCAGATGATGCTTTGGAGAGTCATAAGTTTGGATCTGTCCACTTCTTGTTGTCTGGTCTGCCTACCATCAACTGGCTCCTAAGGCACACATTACTACCCAAGTCAGGTGATCACAAGATGATTAGAGGACATGCTATCAATTTGCTACATTTGTTTGATGTGCCTCAAAAGTTCAAAGTCATGAGTCTGATTGTGGAGACAATCAAAAGGACAACATCTGATCAGAAGAGAAGTTGTGGGTATGCCCCACAAATTCAGGAGCTCATCAACTCCAAGATGGGCACAGGCAAATATCTATTGGATAAGGAGCACCTGCCCATCTACCCTGAATTTGAAGACAACACTGTTGTCATGAATGAGAATGAACCATCATCAGCTCAAGCACATGAGAAGAGAGAGAAGGCAAGGGCAGAGAAAGCTGCAAACATGCCAACTGCTGAAGAGGCATCTCAAGTATTCTTGAAGAGCAAGCAAGACCAGCTTGCATATCTGATCCAATCCACTTTGAGGATTGAAAAGGGCTTGGCCACCCTGACTCAAAACCAGGAGAGTTTGGAGAGGATCATTGAGCAGAAATTCTATGATCTTGATGTCAAGGTAACTGAGATCCAAACTACAGTTGAGCAGCTACATGAGGAAGCAGAGGATAAGAAGGGCAAGTCTACTACAGATGCTTTTGCTAGAGTGCCCAGAGGACAGAGATCTGTTGCAGTGCCAGTCATAGATACTAGAGCTACAACATCAGCACCAGCAGCTACAGCTCCAGTGCCACCTCCAGCAGCCACTCCACCAGCTCCAGCTACATCAACAGATGCCTTCGTCCTTGGAGTTCTCTCTACACCACCTCCCGAAGACCAAGCCTGAGAGTCGTTTAGCACTATGCATTTTTGGACTTTTTGGTAACTTGTTGCCAAAGGGGGAGAAAAAATGTATAGATCATAGGCTTCGAGAGAGAGAGTTTCTTTTTATCTCTCTTGTTTTTGGTTGAACTTCTAGATTGTGTGCTTGTGTGAGATACTTTATGTGCTTGTGAGATACTTGTTTGATCATGTGTTTGATCATATGCTACCCTTCATGCTTGTTGGATGATATTATCTCTTATATCCTTATATGATCATTCACTCGCCTGGTGATGAGTGCATGCTTTTAACTTCTATCATTTTGAGCGCTCCACCAAGATGTATGTGGCATGGAAGAGTAACCCATGATCATAATCGATTGTGCATTTGCATTCAAAAGAAAATTTTAAATAATGCACAAAAATAGGGGGAGCTCTTGCTTATCACATACTTCTCAAAGCGACGATGTTTTTCAATCTTATTATCATTTGTCGAAGCTTTGATCTATATGTTGTCATCAATTACCAAAAAGGGGGGAGATTGAAAGTGCAACTATCCCTGGGTGGTTTTGGTCATTCCCAACAACATATAGCTCATTGAGCTAATGCTATTTCAAGATAAACATTTCAGGAAAGCTCAATGATTGGCATGGCATGGATGAGAAAAGTGGACCCCTCAAAATGCTAAGAAAAAGGATTGGCTCAAGCTCAAAGCTCAGGACTCTGCATTTTTCATTTTAAGTGATCCAAGATCACATTGAGTCCATAGGAAAATCCAATACTATCAAGAGGGGGTGAGGTGTTGCTTAATGAGTTTCTTGCTCAAAGTGCTTAGTGATATGCTCCAAAAACCCTCAACTACTTTCTCACATCCACATATGTCCCAAACCAAAAGTCAAACTTAGCCCCACCAAAACTTTCTTTCCGGCTCCACCGAGTTCAGTTGACATAGCCACTGCCAGAAACCCTAGTCTTTTTGGTCTCACCGATAGGGATCTCGGTCTCACAGAGATGGGATTGTAATCTCTCTGTTTCCCTTCGTAACGTTTCGGTCAAACCGAGATGAGCAATCGGTCCCACTGAGATTGCAATGCAAATTCTCTGTTTCCCTTTCGTAACGTTTTGGTCCAACCGAGATGAGCGAATCGGTCCCATCGAGTTTGCCTGACCAACTCTCTGTTTGTCTATTACCAAAATCGGTCTCACCAAGTTTGTGTAATCGGTCTCACCGAGATTACGTTATGCCCTAACCCTAATGAAATCGGTCTCACCGAGTTGACGTGTTGGTCCCACCAAAATGCCTAACGGTCAAATTGTGAACTAAATCGGTCTGACCGAGTTTCACGATTCGATCCCACCGAGTTTGGTAAATTGTGTGTAACGGCTGGATTTTGTGTGGAGGCTATATATACCCCTCCACCCACTCTTCATACGTGGAGAGAGCCATCAGAACATGCCTACACTTCCAACATACATTTTCTGAGAGATAACCACCTAGACTTGTGTTGAGGTCAAGATATTCCATTCCAACCACATCAATCTTGATCTCTAGCCTTCCCCAAGTTGCTTTCCACTCAAATCATCTTTCCACCAAATCCAATCCTATGAGAGAGAGTTGAGTGTTGAGGAGACTATCATTTGAAGCACAAGAGCAAGGAGTTCATCATCAACACACCATTTATTACCTCTTGGAGAGTGGTGTCTCCTAGATTGGCTAGGTGTCACTTGGGAGCCCCCGTCAAGATTGTGGAGTTGAACCAAGGAGTTTGTAAGGGCAAGGAGATCGCCTACTTCGTGAAGATCTACCCTAGTGAGGCAAGTCCTTCGTGGGCGACGGCCATGGTGGATAGACAAGGTTGCTTCTTCGTGGACCCTTCGTGGGTGGAGCCCTCCGTGGACTCGCTCAACCGTTACCCTTTGTGGGTTGAAGTCTCCATCAACGTGGATGTACGATAGCACCACCTATCGGAACCATGGATAAAAAATCTCCGTGTCAACATTGCGTTTGCTCCCTCAAACTCCTCCCTTTACCTTCATATGCAATTGTTTTACATTCCGCTGCTATATCTTAGAATTGCTTGTGTAGGTTGATTGCTTGACTTGTGCTAAGTTGCTAAAATCTGCTAAGAACTAAAATTGGGAAAAGGCTAGATTTTTATTTGGTCAAGTAGTCTAATCACCCCCCCCCCTCTAGACATACTTTCTATCCTACAGTTTAATAGATCTGAAATTAAAAGCAAATGAAAACAGATCGCAAAGGCAAATATAATAAAGAAGAGACCGGGGGCCGTAGGTTCACTAGTGGCTTCTCTCAAGAAAAATAGCAAACGGTGGTAAACGAATTACTGTTGGGCAATTGATAGAATTTCTAATAATCATGACGATATCCAGGGAATGATCATTATATAGGCATCACGTCCAAGATCAGTAGACCGACTCCTGCATGCATCTACTACTATTACTCCACACATCGACCACTATCCAGCATGCATCTAGTGTATTAAGTTCCTGGAAAACGGAATAATGCAATAAGAATGATGACATGATGTAGACAAGATCTATGTATGTAGAAATATACCCCATCTTGTTATCCTTAATGGCAACGATACATACTTGTTGGATTTCCCTTCTGTCACTGGGATCAAGCACCGTAAGATCGAACCCATCACAAAGCACCTCTTCCCATTGCAAGATAAATAGATCAAGTTGGCCAAACATAACCCAAATACCGGAGAAGAAATACGAGGCTATAAGCAATCATGCATATAAGAGATTCAAAGAAGACTCAAATAACTTTCATGGATAAAAAGATAGATCTGATCATAAACTCAAAGTTCATCAGATCCCAACAAACACACCGCAAAAAGAGTTACATCATATGGATCTCCAAGAGACCATTGTATTGAGAATCAAAAGAGATAGAGGAAGCCATCTAGCTACTAACTACGGACCCGAAGGTCTACAAAGAACTCCTCACGCATCATCGGAGTGACACCAATGGGCATGATGAACCCCTCCGTGATGGTGTCTAGATTGGATCTGGTGTTTCTGGAACTTGTGGCTGCTGGAATTGATTTTCGTCGAATCCCCTAGGTTTTCTGGAATATTTGGGTATTTATAGAGTAAAGAGGCGGTGCGGGAGGCCACCGAGGTGGGCAGAACCCACGTGGGCGCGCCTGGGGGCCCAGGCGCGCCCTAGTGTGTTGTGCCCCCTCGGGGCACCCCCTAGGTGCTTCTCCGGCCCATCGGGTGTCTTCTGGTCCATAAAAATCTACAAAAAGTTTTGCTGCGTTTGGACTCCGTTTGATATTGATTTCCTGCGATGTAAAAAACATGCAGAAGACAACAAATGGCACTAGGCACTATGTCAATAGGTTAGTACCAAAAAATGATATAAAATGACTATAAAATGATTATAAAACATCCAAGAATGATAATATAACAGCATGGAACAATCAAAAATTATAGATACGTTGGAGACGCATCAGTTATCATGATGCACCATGGTTGTGCGGTGGAGATTTCAATGAAATATTGAATAACTCCGAGTATTTTTGTGCACATGATCGCCCGAAGTGGCAAATGGTGGGTTTTAGAGAGTGCCCGGTGATTGCGACCTCTGGGACCTTGGGTTTCATGGTGTCCCTTTTACCTGAGATAATATGCAGCAAGGTGATTCCAATGTGAATGCCAGACTTGACAGCTTTGTGGCGAACCAAGCAATGATGAGTTTTGTACTCGGGTTCCATTGTACGCCATATCCTCTCACCCGAATCTGAGCATTGTTTGCTCTCAGTAAAAGTGAAATATCTTGTGGAGGATGATGAGGTGCGTACCAACTGGTTCATTTATGAACAGACATGGCAGAGAGTGGACTCCACTACAAAAAAGACACATCCGTGACATTATAGCCCGAACAAAAAAATTATGTCATGGTTATGACACTTCTATGACAATAATTGCGACAACAACATGTATCATCTGCGGCCTCCAACTTCTATGATAAAAAATTCTGACAGAAAATGGGCTTTTCATCCTAGGCAGGCCGGAGATGCACCTGCATGACATTCTTTGGTCCGTCCATGATGTAAAATATCATGGTAGAAGTGACTAAGTGAGGGCAAGGAAAATTTCGGGGAGTTCCCCATTACGGTGAATTGTCAGAGCCGGGTGATGCAGTGTGGTTTGCGCGTTTCTCTCATACGCGCGTGTGTGTGAGGAGTTGGCTAACTGAACGCGAGCAAGGCATTCTCTTACTAAACCTGAGCGATCGACCGCACTAGATAGCTACGCGCTGAACACGAGCGAGACCGATCCCACTACGTACTGAAGCCGATCGATCGATCCCTTCGCTGCTAACTGAACACAAGCGATTCCTTCACTGCTAATTGAACCCGACCGATCGATCACTGCTGCATGCTGCTTATTGAAGCCGATCGATCGATCCCCATGTGTGAGACGTAGGCAGTTGGGTTGCCTCTCGACGAATAGTGCCTGTTGCTGCCACGCACGCGATACACGTAGACATGAGTCGAGACGCATCGATCGAGCCGGTTGGTTGGCCGTGGATGAACAGCTCCCATTTTTGCCGCCTGTTCGAACGCCCCACCCCAGCCGGTGGCGGTTGGATGAGAAGGACCCCGAGGAGGCCGCCACACCCTAGCCGGTGGGGGTGGATGAATAAGACCTTGTGGAGGCTGGATGAACAGTAGCCGGTGGAGGCTGGAGGAAGTCGACGGTGGATGAACAGTAGCTGATGGAGGGTAGAGGAAGTCGACGGTGGATGTACAGTAGCCCGTGGAGTCACGTTTTGTGGTACGCCACACCCCTCCCAATGAACAGGACCCCATTTCGACCATAGGCACTCAAACAGAAGTCCGTTTCCTCCGTTTTGTGGTACGCCAGACCCCTCCCGATCAAAAGGACCCCGTTTTGCCCATAGGCGGGTGAACATAAGTTCATTTCCTCTGTTTTGCGGTACGCCAGACCTTTCCCAATGAACATGACACTGTTTTGACTGTAGGCAGTCGAAGAGAACTCCGTTTCCTTCGTTTTGCGGTACGCTGATTGCTTGTATCTACATTGGTGTTTCCCCGAAGAGGAGAGGATGATGCAGCACAGAAATGGTAAGTAATTCCTTCAGTTATGAAGCAAAGGTGTCAATCCAGTAAGAAGATCCAGCAAACTATGTAAGCAGTACCTTCACACAAAGAACAAATATTTGCAACCCAACACGTAAGAGGGGTTGTCAATCCCTCCTCAATATTGAGATAGATTAAATTGTATGAGATTGGATAAATAGATCTAACAAAAACACAAAATAAAATAGATAAGGAAAAAGTGCAGCAAGGTATTTTCGGATTTTTGGATTAATAGATCTGAAAATAATATGATAGGAACTAGACCCGGGGGGCGTAGATTTCACTAGAGGCTTCTCTCGAGAAAATATCATACGGTGGGTAAAGAAATTACTGTTGGGCAATTGATAGAAGAGCGAATAATTATGACGATATCCAAGGCAATGATCATGTATATAGGCATCACATCCAAGATTAGTAGATCGAAACGATTCTGCATCTACTACTATTACTCCACAGATCGACCGCTATCCAGCATGCATCTAGTGTATTAAGTTCATGAAGAAATGGAGTAATGCAATAAGAACGATGACATGATGTAGCACCCCATAATTTTATCCTTAATGGCAACACTACATGCGTCTCATGTCTCTTTCTGTCACTGAGATTGAGCACCGCAAGATCGAACCCGTCAGAAAGAACCTCTTCACATGGCAAGAAAAATATATCTAGTTGGCCAAACCAAACCAAAGTTTTGGAGAAGAAATACGAGTCTATAACAATCATGCATAAAATAGTTCAACAAAGACTCAAATAATATTCATAGATAGATCTGATCATAAACTCACAATTCATCGGATCCCGACAAACACACCGCAAAAAAGAGTTACATCAAATAGATCTCCAAGAACATCGAGGAGAACATTGTATTGAAGATCAAAAAGAGAGAGGAAGCCATCTAGCTACTGCCTACGGACCCGTAGGTCTGTGGTAAACTACTCACGCATCATCAGAGGGGCAAGGGTGATGATGAAGAACCCCTCCATGATCGTTGAGCCCTCTGGCAAGGTGCTGGAAAAGGCCTCTAGGTTGGATCTTGTGGTTCTGGAACTTGCGGCAGCGGAAACTCTGATCTCTCTGCTCCCCTAGGGTTTTGGGGATTTTAGAGTATTTATAGAGCTGATAGTCGATGGAGAAGCCTCTCATGAGCCTCACTACCCACCAGGGCACGTCAGGGGCCTCTAGCGCCCCCTGGTGCCCAGTGCGCCCCACGGGCCTCCTCTCATGCACTTTCTTTGGCTCCCAGTGTGTCTTCTGTCTAGAAAAAAATCTCCAAAAAGTTTCATGTCATTTGGACTCCATTTGGTATTGATATCCTACAAAGTAAAAAACAAGCAAACAACAGCAACTAGTACTGGGCACTATGTCAATAGGTTAGTCACAAAGAATGATATGAAGTTGCTATAAAATGAATATAAAACATCCGGGATTGATAATATAACAACATGGAACAATAAACAAATTATAGATACGTTGGAGACGTATCAGCATCCCTAAGCTTAATTCCTGCTCATCCTCGAGTAGGTAAATGATAAAAACAGAAGAAAAAAATATGTGGAATGCTGCCTAACATGTTCATCTCATAATCTTTTCTTTTGTAGCATGGACATTTGGACTCTTAGATGATTCAAAACAATACTCTATATTTGACATGAGTACATCAATATTCAAGCATATCAACAAGCAACCATGTCTTTCAAAATATCAACACTAAAGAAAGCTATCCCTAGCCCATCATGCTCATTCATTGATCCATTCATGAAATACACTCAAAAATTAACTATGCCCAATGCACAAGTATGATAATAGTGTTCCCTAGTTGGTGCATTATAAGAGAAGATGGAGACTCAATAAAAATTAAAATTGCATAAAGTAAATAGATAGGCCCTTCGTAGAGGGAAGAAGAGATTTGTTCTTTGCATAAACATAACTAACACCGAATAATGCACCACAAGTAGGATGTAAGTTCATTGCATAATTATTGACTTTCGTGCTTGCATAGGGAATCACAAACCTTAACACCAATATTCTTCTAAAACATAATTACTCACCAGCATGACTCACATATTACAATCATCATATCTCAAAAACCATTGCAAGGAATCAAGTTTTTAATATCCAATGATCTTCATGAAAGTTTTTATTATATACCTCTTGAATATCTATCACTTTGGGACTAATTTCATCTTACCATTGCTACTAACAAAACTCTCAAACAAATACAAGTGAAGATCAAGAGCATGGATATTTCTTCAAAATAATTTTTATCTCTCCAAATAATATAAATGAATCAATGCGAGGATATTTTTTTAAAATATAAAACACAACCATGCTAAAAAAGATATAAGTGAAGTACAAGAGCAATTCCATAGCTAAAAACTTTAAGTGAAGCATATTGAGCAATTCTAAAAAATCATAGCATAATTATGGCTCTCTCAAATAGGTGTGTCCAGCCATGATAATTGTGACAAACTAAAAATCAAAATAAGCAAAGACTCATATAATACCAGACACTCCAAGCAAAACTCATCATATGTGATGAATAAAAATATAGCTCCAAGTAAAATTACCGATGGTCGTTAGAAGAAAGAGGGGATGCCTTCCGGGGCATCCCCAAGCTTACTTGATTGGTACTCCTTGGATATTACCTTGGGGTGCTATGGTAATCCCAAGCTTAGTCTCTTTTCTCTCCTTATTCCTTCATTCATCGTGATCTCACCGAAAAATTAAAACTTCAATCACACAAAACTTTAAAAAAACCTTCGTGAGATCAGTTAGTATAATAAAGCAAATCACCACTTTAAGTACTATTGCAAACCCATTCATATTTTATTATTGCATTATACCTACTGTATTCTAACTTTACCATGGCTTATTCCCCCCGATATAATCCATAGAATCATCAAAATAAGCACACAATGCAACGAAAACAGAATCTGTCAAAAATAGAATAGTCTGTAGTAATCGGAACTGTAACAATACTTATGTAACTCCAAAAATTCTGAAAAATTAGGAAAAAGTAGGAATTTTGCATATAAATCTTGTGTCAAAAATTCAGAATTTATCGTTGCTTATGTGAATTTGCAAAATTCTGATACTGGATGCAAAAAAAATTATTTTCCAACAAGATCAAATCAACTATCACCCAACATGATCCTAAAGGCTTTACTTGGCACAAACACTAATTAAAACATAGAATACACAATCATAATTGTAGCATAATTGTACGAACACAAAAGAACAGAAATAAAAAGATAAAAACTTATTTTATTCATTGGGTTGCCTCCCAACAGGCGCTATCGTTTTATGCCCCTAGCTAGGCATAAGACTTTACTGATGCTCACATGAAAGATAAGAATTGAAGAACAAAGAGAGAATCATAAAACATGTGAAAACACACTTAATTCTAACATACTTCCTATGCATAGGCATTTTATAAGAGAACAAATTATCAAGACGAGAATTATTTAGCATATGCAAATAGGAAGATGGAAGCATTAATATTTTCAACGCAAAGAGAGATGATTTAGTAACATGAAAATTTCTACAATCATATTTTACTCTCTCATAATAATTACATGTGGGATCATATTCAAATTCAAAGTATAGCTATCATATAAAATTTTCACTTCATGATCCACATACATGCAAAGTCGTCACTCTTCCAAAATAGTGGGATTATCATCAAATAAAGTCATGACCTCTCCAAGCCCACTTTTATCAGAATTTCATAAGATTGAATACTCTCCAAATATGTGGGATTATTTTTACCTAGAGTTGACACTCTTCCAAAACCACTTTCAATATTATTGCAAACTTTATCAATTTCATAAATAATATTGAATCCAAATATGAGGCTTAAATAAATTTTCAAGATCATAAGAAGCATTATCACCCCAATCATGGTCTTTGCAATAAGTAATGGACATAACAAAATCATCATTCCCAAGCTTGGGGTTTTACATTGCAATCATGCTTTTCATTGAAAGAGCTATCATGAATTTCTTCTTTCAACACTGCATTACAATTTCCAGATTCATGATTTTCAAGCAAAACTTCATAGAGATAATCAAGTGCACTCAACTCACTAGCCATTGGTTCATCCTAATTGTATCTTTTGAAAATATTAGCAAGCGCATGAGGATCCATATCAATAGAATTTTAGCAAGCAAATAGAAGACACATGGCACACAAGCAAAGGTAGCAAACGGACAAAAACGCAAACAGAAAGAAGTCAAATAAAAAGGCAAATGTTTTTGTGTTTTTCTGAAAATGTTTTAGAAGTGGGGGATGAAAATGAGAGGCAAATGGCAAATAAAGTAAATTGTAACGAGATGAGATTTTTGATTGGGTACCTGATAGATCTGGACTTGATCCTCCCCAGCAACGGCTCAAGAAATTCTTCCTGATTTCTAGTATCTGCGTTGGTATTTCCTCGAAGAGGAGAGGATGATGCATCACAACAACGCTAAGTATTTCCCTCAGTTATGGAACCAAGGTATCAATCCAGTAGGAGGATCCACCAAGCTATGTAAGCAGTACCTTCATACGAAGAACAAACACTTGCAACCCAACTCGTAAGAGGGGTTGTCAATCCCTCCTCGGTATTGAGATAGATTAAATTTATGAGACTGGATAAATAGATCTAACAAAACACAAAAGAAAATAGATAAGGAAAAAGTCCAGCAAGGTATTTTTGGATTTTTGGGTTAATAGATCTGAAAATAATATGATAAGAACTAGACCCCGTGCCCGTAGATTTCACTAGAGGCTTCTCTCGATAAAATAGCATATGGTGGGTAAAAAAATTACTGTTGGGCAACTGATAGAAGAGCAAAAAATTATGAAGATATCCAAGGCAATGATCATGTATATATGCATCACATCCAAGATTAGTAGACAGAAACGATTCTGCATCTACTACTATTACTCCACACATCGACCGCTATCCAGCATGCATCTAGTGTATTAATTTCATGAAGAAACGGAGTAATGCAATAAGAACGATGACATGATGTACACAAGATCTATTCATGTAGGAATAGACCCCCATCATTTTATCCTTAATGGAAACAATACATGTGTGTCATGTCTCTTTCTGTCACTGAGATTGAGCACCCCAAGATCGAACCCATCACAAAGCACCTCTTCCCATGGCAAGAAGAATCAATCTAGTTAGCCAAACAAAACTGATGACTTTATCTGGAATGATGTTGCTAATGCTGCGTTTGAGGATTTGAAGAGACAGCTGGCTGAGCCCCCAGTCCTTGCTGCTCCGGTTGATAAGGAGCCCTTATTACTGTATGTATCTGCTTACACACGAGCCGTCAGCGTGGCTGTGGTGGTGGAGCGCAAGGAAGAGGGTAAAGAGTATCCGGTTCAGCGGCCGGTTTACTACGTGAGCGAAGTGCTCATAGAGTCCAAACAGCGGTATCCACATTGGCAGAAGCTTGTTTATGGTGTATTCATGGCAAGCCGGAAGCTTAAGCACTATTTTCAGGGTCACCCTATCACTGTGGTTAGTTCTGCCCCCCTTGGAGATATCATCCAAAACAGAGAAGCCACAGGGAGAGTGGCTAAGTGGGCTATAGAGCTTGGGCCTCATGGTCTGAAATATGTACCACGCACTGCTGTTAAATCTCAAGCTTTGGTGGATTTCATCAACGATTGGACAGAGCTACAGGTGCCTGAAGAAAAGCCGAATAATACATATTGGACTATTCACTTTGATGGGTCTAGGCAATTGGAGGGCTCGGGGGCTGGAGTTGTATTGGCTTCCCCTAAAGGTGACAAGTTTCATTATGTGATACGGTTGATGTTTCCTTGTACTAACAATGCGGCTGAGTACGAGGCCTTGCTCCATGGTCTTTGGATGGCTAAGGAGATGAGCTTGAGCCGGGTAAGATGCTTCGGTGACTCAGACTTAGTGGCTCAACAAGTATCAGGCAAGTGGGACTCCAAGGACCCTCTCATGGCCGCTTATCGCCGTGAAGTTGATGCCATTGCTGGACACTTTCAAGGTTACCAAGTAGAGCACATTGATCGCAGGAAGAACGAGGCGGCTGATGCATTAAGCCGGCTGGGCTCTCAGCGAAAACCGGTGCCGCCTAATACTTTCTTGGACATCCTGCATAACCCTTCTGTTAAGGTACCTACAGAGGAAGACTTGGCTGTCCCTGACCCGGAGGCACAGTTGGTGGAGGCTCTCCACATCACCCCGGACTGGACAGTGCCATACTTGGCTTACATGACCCGAGGAGATTTGCCTGAGGATGAAACTTTGGCCAGACAAATAACCCGGCGGTCTAAGTCAATGGTTGTTATCAATGGTGAGCTGCATCGCCGTAGTGTTACGGGAGCGTTCCAGCGTTGTGTCTCCCCTGAGGAAGGTCAAGAAATCTTACGTGAGATTCACGAAGGGGATTGTGGCCGTCATGCCGGCTCAAAATCCCTTGTGGCCAAAGCTTTTCGTCATGGTTTTTATTGGCTGATGGCTCATGCTAATGCGGAGGACTTAGTCAGTAAATGTGATGGTTGCCAGAGGTTCTCGTGACGAGCTCATGTGCCGGCTCAGGAGCTGAGGATGATACCAATCACTTGGCCATTTGCGGTCTGGGGGCTTGATATGGTTGGGCCATTTAAAAGGTCCAAGGATAAGAAGACCCACCTCTTGGTGGCAGTTGACAAATTCACAAAGTGGGTTGAAGCAGAGCCAGTTAGCAAGTGTGACGCAGCCACGGCGGTTCAGTTCATGAAGAGGGTGATATTTCGCTTTGGCTTTCCACACAGCATTATAACTGACAATGGTACCAATCTGTCTAAAGGCGCCATGGAGGAGTTTTGTCAACGAGAGCATATTCGACTTGATGTTTCATCAGTGGCTCACCCTCAATCCAATGGTAAAGCTGAGAGAGCTAATCAGGAGATTCTGAAAGGCATCAAGCCCCGGCTTTTGGTCCCTTTGCAACGGACGCCGGGTTGTTGGGTGGAGGAGCTACCCTCCGTGTTATGGAAAATCAATACTACTCCTAACAGGTCTACGGGTTACACGCCTTTCTTCATGGTTTATGGAGCGGAAGCAGTCCTCCCCAGTGACATCCGTCATGACTCGCCTCGAGTGGCGGCTTATGTTGAGGCGGATAATAAACAGGCGCGCCAAAATGCTCTTGACTTGTTGGACGAATAGCGTGACGTGGCAGCAGCTCGTTCAGCGATTTACCAATAAGATCTGTGTCGTTATCACAGTCGCCGGGTTAAGTCCCGGGTCTTTCAAGAAGGTGACCTGGTGCTCCAGCACATCCAGGATCAAACAGATGCGCACAAGCTATCCCTGCCTTGGGAAGGGCCCTTTGTGGTCAGCAAGAACTTGCACAACGGGTCATACTACCTTATTGACGTTCAGGAGCATAAAGATTCACGTAAGTCGGAGGAAGAGACCCGTCGGCTGTGGAACATAGCTCAACTTCGGCCTTATTACACTTGAGCCATCGGCTCTCATAATGTACATATTTCTATAGCCATGTATATATTATGATAAGCAATAAAGCAGGACCTCTGTCCTTTTTCTCCTCCAAAGGTAAATGTGTTGTTTCCATTACAAGATCACATGGTAACTTGGAGGTGGATCCGGCTTACGATCGTATTCGAATCTTGCCTTTAAACAATATAGTCACCTGGGGGCTTCCTGTTCAAACATAGGTCGTATTCAAACCAAAGAGAACATAGCTGTCGATACCGACTTGATTGGCAAAGTGCCGAGCTCATTGGGGAGTTTTCTTTGATCATATTTGAATCATAGCTCAACCCCCTTTGGGAACCGACGTAGATCGTATTCGAATCAGCGTCGTTAAACAACTTTTAAGGTCATTTGGGGGCTTCCTGTTCAAACATGGGTCGTATTCGAACCAAAGAGAACATAGCTGTCGGTACCCTCTTGATCGGCATCGCCAAACCCGCTGGGGGCTATATGATCGCATTCGAATCTTAGCTTAACCCCTTTGGGACGGATCTCTGGTCGTATTCGAACCGGAAGCCCCTAAGTTTTGATTTTCTGATTTGCAATAAGTTCTTCTGGTTATATCAATAGTGTGCACGGCGGTTCTTACTCCGCCGACTTAACTTTGATTCACAGTGTTAGTCACACACAATAAGCATTATCAAAACTGGTAAACCGGAATTGAGGTACCAACCTTATTATCCGGGTCACATAAACCAGAGGTATACTTGAAGGCCTGTAAGTATGTTATTATGGTTACATCAAGGATATAATTGAGGACCAATCTTTGGTGACTTGGATTCATATTCCGGGTCATATGTATAAGATTTATGATTCTCAGTGCAGTAAGCCGCCTAGAAACTTGCGACTTGTTTTCTATGCAGGATGGTTCAAGACAGCTATTCGAGCTTAAGGAAAATGAATGATCGGTTATGACCTGGAGGAATATAAGGAAGCAACTTCAATGGAGTTAAGCATTCAACACGTGCACGATGGCATGACAAAGTTAAAATGTTTGTCCTACTCTATTACAAGACTCCCCGAGTCCAAAAGGTGAGGCATTGTTTAAACAAGCATAACCATGGGCCGCCTAAAGAGTCAAGATGCTTGCCGGGTCGAAGCTTCCGGCTCATCCCTCTCCGCTCCTCCGGCTGATCCTATGATCTGGAAAGTTGACGATTTCCAGTCAATGCCGCTCAAAGCTTCAAATTGAGCCTCCTCGTCAATTAACCCGGCCGGGTCAACTTCCGGGGCGAAGGTATGCTTACGAGTCGGAGGGATCAAGCTGATTGCTTCGTAGCGTGGAGTGGGGATCCTCTGATTCTCCGAGTCATAACCCGGCTGATACTTGGTGAGGTCGGTGTCATTCCCAATTAAGGTAGCCACCGGGCGCACACTCTTCACACAATCAGCAAAATCTTTTTGGTCAAAAGGAGTGCCGTCTTCCTTCAGACTGGGATATCCAAGCGCGATCTCTGCCGGGTCTAGCTCCGGGAGGAAATCCTTGGCCCGGCTCAGAGCAGCTATGGCTCCGGCTCTTGCAGAGGCCCGTCGCAGCTCTTGGAAATGCTGAGGAAGAACGGCCGGCCGGCGAAGTACGTCCGCCAGGTGAGTCGGAACCTCATTGGACAGGGCCACAACGGCCAAGGCGCGCTGTGACCCGGTGTAGAGTTGTTCCACCAAAGTATACACGGCCTTCAGCTTGGTCAACACATTTTGGTTGAGGTTGGCGCTTCTGGGACCTGTTTTAACAACGTAAGATAAGCCGCTAGCAATGATGGGAGTTATGAGACATAAAGGCTGTAAACTTGTTCAAAGCCTGCAGAATGACTTACCGAAGATTGCGGCGACCATCTGTGACACATGGCGCTTTAAGCCGGAGAGTTCGGCGGTCCTCTCCGTCAGAGCCTTCTCCGCCTGTTCGGCCCGGCTTACCAGAGCAGCCTTCTCTTAGGCCCAAGTCTTCCTTTCAGCTTCAAACTTCTTCTTCAGCTTCTCTTGAGCAGCAACACTGGATTCAAATTTGGCGTTGGCCTTCCACGTCTCAATTTCCTAAGTCTTCAGGCGGTTCTTCAGCTCAGAGATATCAGCCTCAAATTTCTTGCAAGCAGCCTGCACAATTTCCGGGTTATAGTATGAACAATTATTATGCAACTTTAAAGTCCCAAGCACTTTCCAAGCAAAGACACTTGGCACTTGGGGGCTAATGCATGTCGAAAGTTTCTATCTACAAATTACCGGTTCATGGAAGTAAGCCGGAAGTTAAGTCTACAACATATTCTATCATAAGTAGTAGACTTGGGGGCTAGTATGGTAAAGATGACTATGCGGTAAGAAGTAGAGTGGTACCTCAGACTTCTGTTGTATCTGCTTCACCATGTCAATCTCCAGGTCCCGGCTGCTGTGCACCTGATTGACATAGCCGGAGATGATATCTCTGATGCTCAAGTTAGCGTAGTTGGTGATGTACAGCCTGGCCCTGCGGCGCTCTAGCAACTCTTCCTTGGCAGAGCACTTAGCCAGCGCAGTGGGTCTCCCCGGCTCGACAAACTCCGTCCGGGTGATTACCACGTCTGGGTAATCGGCCGGCTGAGCCGGGCTGGAGATCTCAGGGTTAGCAGAAGTCTCTGTGATTGGCTCGTCGGTTGGAGCGGTGGCTTCAGGAGCAGAGGCAGCGGGCGGCTCTTGAGCTGAAGCCTCCGGTTCAGTCAGGACCGGCTCTTCGACCGGCTTATTCTTCTTCGCTCTCTTACTGAGCTTTGCTTGAGCACTGAAAGGACAAAAGCATGAGTAAGATAAGTACAACATAAGATGATCATCATTACCCGGGCGTGGTCTTGAAAGCCGGCAGGGTGGATTGCATAGAATCACTAGAGGAAGGTGAAGTTTCCTGATAATTGGAATCAGACGAATTGAGCGGTTGACGAGTGACACCCGCTAAAGGATGACAAGGGTATAAGTTGGAGATAACCTCAGTCCGGCGTTTTCTTGATGCCTCGGGTAAGCCGGAGGAGAGGTCTGCATCCTTGCTGGCCCGGGTTTGCCTCCGGCTCTCATGAATCTGTTGCTTCAAAAGAAATTGAGCATCTTGATAAGCTAAAGGATGCGAAAAGCTTACTTTCCGGTTACTCTTCGGACTTTCAGCCTTGGCAAGGGGTCCGAGTCGGAGGAAAGTGTAGTTACCTCTTAAGTTACCGGGTTACTCGCTCCGGTGTCATCCTGTGGATAATCAAGTTAATAAGGTGGTCAAAAGACAGCTGAAAAGTGGAAACAAAAGAAGAGTCTAAGGAATTAAGGATTACCTCTGACTCGGAGCTATCATCTAGCTGAAGCAGCTCTGAGGCGGTGGGCTTGCTTCCCTTTTTTCGGGGAGCGGCTCTCCTGGCGGCTTTCTTAGCCTTTCTGGCTTTTTTAGCCGCCTCATGGTCATACTTGACCTTCCAGAATTTATCATCAGCCCGAAAAATACAATGAAGACTTCTTAAGGTTCAGCTGAAAACTATCTAAGGAGAAAATAAGGTGTTCAGATCAGTGGCTTACCGCTGGGGCCGGGTTAGTCTTGCAGAAGGGGCTTAAGCCGGTCCTCCCGCAGTCTGCCAAGCTCTCATTCAAGAGGGACTTGGTCATGTCATCAACAACATCTTCAGGTAGATCGTTGCGGCTGTGTCGCAGAGGGTCATCTTTCCGGCCCGTGTAATCACACATTAAGCCGGGGCGGCGGCTTAAGGGGATCACCCGCCAAGAGATCCAGACCCGAACCAGATCAATGCCATTGAGGCCATTTCCCAGGAGAGCCTTAATTTTGTTAATGGTGGGGATCAGAGGTTGACGCTCGGCTTGAGTTAGCTTATCCGGCAGGGAATGACTTGGCTCCAGACGCAGGGCACGAAAGCCGAGCAGAGGGCTCTCGTCAGCAGGCGAAGTATCCTGGCAGTAGAACCATGTCTGGTTCCAGTCCTTTGGATGGCTGGGCGGCTCAACGTAAGGAAAGAGGCAGTCTCTACGGCGTTGAATGGAGATTCCACCAAGTTCCAGGCTCGGCCTGTTGGCGCACTCGTTCTGGCGGTTCAGATAAAAGAGCTCTCTAAAGAGCAGCAGGCTGGGCTCTTCTCCAAGATAGACTTCGCAGAATACTTGGAAATTGCATATATTTGACACGGAATTGGGTCCTATGTCTTGCGGCCACAGATCAAAGAAATTCAGCACATCTCTAAAGAATTTTGAGCCGGGCGGTGCGAAGCCCCGACTCATGTGATCAGCAAATATCACCACCTCACCATCTCTAGGTTGAGGTCTCTCCTCCGACGGATCAGGGGCACGATAAGACATGACATCCTTCTTGGGCAGGTAACCCGTCTTCACGAAATCCGCTAAGGTTTCGTCAGTAACATTGGATCTCATCCAGTTGCACGTGATGGGTGCCTTGGGAGCTTTGGGAGGCATTGTGAAAGATGAAGCCTATGACAAAAGGAAAATGTCCGGTCCAATTATAAGCCGGCAGACGTCTACAGTTTAATACTCAATGGCGGCTTATTAGAGGGGCCTAATGACATATGGTTAAGTGCATCGGGTTATCTAAGCCGCTGCAGGTATTGTGAGTAATTCAAATTGTCTACAGCTTTATCATAAATGAGCCAGAAATTTTACAGCGCGTGGCTTCTTTTAAGCCGGAAATGTGAGCCGCCATAGCTCAGCAGATGCAATTTTTGACTAAGTGTGGTGAAAACAAGTTTCACAGATCGCAGTAATTATTTTGGATCAAACGGTTGGCTAAAGAGAAAAAATTTCTAGACCTAGAACTGACGCAGAAGAAGTCCATGGATTCAGAATGGGACATTATTTCAAACAAAAGGGATCTACTAGTGTCAAAATGGATTTGCAACAACTACCGAGGAGCTCTGTGCTACTCTTGGATCGAAACATGACCATAGTGGCAGAACTATAGGGAACTCGCGAAGAACAGCGAAGAATAGTGGAACCCTAATGCGGATCTACGGTGGAGAGGTGCAGGGACTTACAGGTGCGGAGTTACGGCGGGGGTTCGTCGCGTTTCTCTGATCACGTCAAGTTGATGCAGCGGCCTGAGTTGGTGAAGATGAGGAAACCCGCGGCGGCGGCAGAGCTCGGGCGGCAGCACAGTGGCGAGAGGAGGAAGAAGATGGAGGCGACGAGTGACTGGAGGCTCACGGGCCGGGGTATTTATAAGGTGAAGCTCATAACTGGGCGCGAGAAACCAGGAGGTCACGGCGTGATTATCTCGCCCCAGGGGCGCCTCGATTTTTGGGATGACCATTAAAGCTAAGATCCATTAGGATTTAATGGAATAAAGAAATGAACTTAATGGAAGATGACGTCATGGCGGGTTATCAGGAATCCAGAAGATGACGTCACGGTGGGTTAAAGCCTTCGCACAGATGTAAGCCGGAAAATTTTCTTACAAGGGAATTGAAGATTGACATGAACCGGTTCAAATCAATCTGGGGCCTAATGTTGAGGATATAACCCATAGAGTCACCCGCCAGGAGGGGCCGGGTTACTCATAATGGTCATCACGCGAAGCCCGGTACCAAGCTTGAAGACGGCGGGTCAATGATGGGCCTAAGACCCGGAGGTGGCTGAAGGCCCGTAGTGATAAACCACCGTATGGCAAGACTTGTAGTGTAAGGCAAGAATAGTTGAGAGTCCGAGCCGGACACTCTTATGAGCCGGCCGGGACTCTGAGAGCCGGTGGGCGTCAACCTCTCTATATAAAGGGACGACCCGGCGGCAGTTTAGGGACAAGAAAGATCTCATCGAGAGCCGGGCATAGCAATTAAGCTCCCTGGCCATCGAAACCATAAGCAATACCACCTCAACTGGACGTAGGCTTTTACCTTCACCGTAAGGGGCCGAACCAGTATAACCCCCGTGTTCCTTGTCCCGTTTAACCCCTTTAAGCTTCCTAGTTGCGATGGCTCCACGACTAAGTCCTAGCACGAGGACATCTGCCGTGACAATTCCACGACAAAAACCAAAGTTTCAAAGAAATACGAGGCTATAACAATCATGCATAAGAGAGTTCGGCAAAGACTCAAATAATATTCATCGATAGATCTGATCATAAACTCACAATTCATCGGATCCCAACAAACACACCGCAAAAAAGAGTTACATGAAATAAATCTCCAAGAAAATAGACGAGAACAATGTATTGAAGATCAAAAAGAGAGAAAAATCCATCTAGCTACCGCCTACAGACCCGTAGATCTGTGGCAAACTACTCACACATCATCGGAGGGGCAAGGGTGACGATGAAGAACACCTCTGTGATCGTTGGCCCCTCCGGCAAGGTGCCGGAAAAGGCCTCTAGATTGGATCTCGTGGTTCTGGAACTTGCGGCGGTGGAAACTCTGATCTCTCTGCTCCCCTAGGGTTTTGGGGGTTTTAGAGTATTTATAGATCTGATAGTCGATGGAGAAGCCTCTCATGGGCCCACTACCCACTAGGGCGCTAGGGGCCTCTAGCGCACCCTGGTGCCTAATGGGCCCCACGGGCCTCCTCTCGTGCACTTCTTTGGCTCCCACGATGTATTCTGTCCAAAAATAATTTTCGAAAAGTTTCGTGGCATTTGGACCCCGTTTGGTTGATATTCTGCGAAGTGAAAAACAAGCAAAAAACAACAATAGGCACTGGGCAATATGTCAACAGGTTAGTCCCAAAAAGTGATATAAAGTTTCTATAAAATGAATATAAAACTTTCAAGATTGATAATATAAAATAATGAAAATTATAGATACGTTGGAGACGTATCATACGCCAGACCCTGAGTAGATGAACATGACCATGTTTCGGCTGTTCCGTCCAAGTCGGTTGGCTTGCGATGAAGAGGGCGCATTCTGACCCAGTCGGTCACCTCCCGATGAACACGACATTGTTTCTCTGTTCTGACCAAGCCGGTTGGCTACCGATGAACATGATGTTGTTGCTGCCGTCCGTCGCCTCTCCATGTACACAAGCCCTGGCCAGATGTATACGCGAGTACGCGTTTGAGACCCTTCCCGTATGTATGTATGTGGCCGTATTTTTTGTCGTGTGGTTGCACGTACGTGTACATGATTTAGACGGAACTTCCTGAACTGCTACGTCGGGGGTTTTACTTCAACACGTGCCGCTAGTTACTCGGCCACAGTTCATCCTTGCAGATAGACTGATCGACCAGTATATACGTACTCGTTCGCGACCAGACAGATAATGCAACATACGCTTTGATCAGGTGTGTCCCAGCTGTCAGGGAGGATAAGGAGGCACTTCCTTGCGTGCAAAGATATAGCTGTTGGTTACCAGCTCTCAGGGGTGGACTCATTTTTTCTACGCGTAATAAGGAAGCACTTCCTTGCGTGCGAAGATGTAGCTGGTGGGTCCCAACTGTTAGGGAGAGGAATTTTTTTCGCGTAATAAGGAGGCACTTCCTTGCATGCGACCATGGACCTCGTGGGTCCTAGTGCCAGCTGATTTGTCTCCAACGTATCTATAATTTTTTATTGTTCCATGCTATTATATTATCAATCTTGAATGTTTTATATGTAATTATATGTAATTTCATATCATATCTTGAGACTAACCTATTAACTTAGTGCCCAGTGTCAGTTCCTTTTTTTGCTTGTTTTTGGCTTTTCAGAAAATCAATATCAAACGAAGTCCAAACGGAAAAAAAATCTTTGGATTAAATTTTTTCTGGACCATAAGGGACCCTGGAAGGTTCGGGAGAAGACCAGAAGAGCCATGAGGGAGCGACAAGATCGTAGGGCGCGCCCCCAGGGGCACTCCCCTTGAACTTGTGGGCCCCTCATGGCACCTCTTGACCTAATTCGGCATCTATAAATTCACATATATTCCCAAACGAACAGAGAGCCACCCGAAACACTTTTTTCGCCACCGCAAGCTTCTGTTCTTCCGCGATCCCATTTGGAGGCCTTTTCCGGTACTCTGCCGAAGGGGAATCGATCACGAAGGGCTTCTAGATCATCCTTCCTGCCCTCCGATGATGCATGAGTAGTTCACCACAGACCTACGGGTCCATAGGTAGTAGCTAGATTGCTTCTTCTCTCTCTTTGATCTTCAATACCATGTTCTCCTTGATGTCCTTGGAGTTCTATTCTATGTAATCTTCTTTTGTGGTGTGTTTGTTGGGATCCCATGAGTTATGGGTTTATGATATGAATATTCATGAGAAGTAACCGAGTCTTTTCTGAACTTTATTATGCATGAGTGTTATAGCTTTGTATTTCTCTCTGATCTATCCGTTTGGTTTGGCCAACTACACTGATTTATCTTCAACTATAGAGGTGCTTTGTGATGGGTTCAATCTTGCGGTGCTCTTTCCAGTGACAAAGTAGGGGACAAGACACACATTTGTATTGTTGCCATTAAGGGTAAAATGATGGGTTTTATTCATATTCATTGAGTTTACTTTGTCTACATCATGTTATCTTGCTTAAGGTGTTACTCTATTTTTATTAACTTAATACCCTAGATGCATACTGAATAACGGTCGATGGGTGGACTAATAGTAGTAGATGCAGGCAGGAGTCGGTCTACTTGTCTCATACGTGATGCCTATATACGTGATCATTGCATTGAATATACATGATCATTGCATTGAATATCGTCATAACTATGCGCTTTTCTATCAATTGCCCAACAATAATTTGTTCACCCACCGTATGCTATGTGTTCGAGAGAGAAGCTTCTAGTGAAAACTATGGCCTTGCTTCTAGTGAAGAGTCTACTTTAATCATATGTAAAAACCAAAATTACCTTGCTGCAATTTTACTTCTTTTATTTTATTTTGCAATTTATATATCTACTACTACAAGATTTGATCCTTGCAAGTAACCGCCAAGGGGATTGACAACCCTCTTGTTCGCGTTGGGTGCAAGTATTTGCTTTTGTGTGTGTAGGTGTTGTTCACGAGGTTTTGCGTGATTCTCATTTTGGTTTGATAAACCTTGGTTCTCACTGAGGGAAATTCTTATCTCTACTGTACCGCATCTCCCCTCCTCTTTGGGGAAAATCCGAATGCAGCTCACAAGTAGCAGGAAGAATTTCTATGGCCGTTTCCCGGGAAACATCATCTAAGCTTATCAAGTACCTTCACACAAACTATCACCTACTTGTTCTCTTATTTTATTTTCCTTTGCCTCTCGTTTCCATCTCCCTCACTTCTATTTTTTTACAAAAACACAAAAAAAATGTTTGCCCGTTTGCTTTCTTTGCTTGAAATTGCTATCATGTCTGAATAAGAGTCAGGATGGTAAAACTCCTAAGATAGGAATTCCCGTAAGCTTAGATACTAAAACTTTTGTGAAGGGAGTGGGAACATCATAAGAAAAAGTATTATTCCAGAATTCTTCACTTGTATGGGAACCTTGGGTTGCAATGATATTCCTATCCTTAAAAGAACCAATAATTATGCCCAAGCTATTTCTGCACTCATTATTAAACTTGAAAGGATATTTATGCATACTAACCCTACTTCGCAAAGTTTGTTGTATGAGCTACCTGTCATAAACAATCCTAAGGCTAAAAAGATAGGCACTCTTATTCTCATGAATGAATTTGACTACATATTGTGAGAAGCTAGAGAAATATTTGATTTTTATAATATGAATTATGAACATCCTATGATTGATAAAATTTCATGTGAGGGAGATTTCACTAGTAGAAAAAGGGTAAAACGTGAAGCACATTAGTGCTGGTTTGAATTTGAGCCGGCACTAATGTGTCCATTAGTGCCGGTTCCAACGGCTAGCCGGGCTGCTCTCATTAGTACCGGTTCGTGGCGAACCTTTAGCATCGGTTCGTGCCATGAACCGGTACTAATGAGAGTGGTGGCAGGATGTTGTCAGTCTGGGGCCCGTCCAGCACCTTTAGTACCGGTTCGTGTCACGAACCGGTACTAAAGGTCGTCCTACATAAACCCTTCGTCCACCTGAGCTCGCTCTGTTCTTCCCCTTCCCCCTCTCCTCTCTGTTCTTCCCCTCTTCCTCTCGAGCTCATCACACATTTTGCCCAAAATTTGTCAAGATTTAAAGGCCCCCATCCATTCAAATGATCACAAAGGTTAGCAACTTTGTCCTTTCATCCCTCATTGCTAGATTAGCTCTCGCAATGCTCTATATAGTGATTAATTTGTGAGTTTAGTAATTTGGGAGGAAATTTTATGTGCTAGTATTTGATTTATATGCAATTTGAGGTCAAAAATAACACTTAGTTTGCATATGTAGGTGTGGTTTACTTAGTGCCTTCTAAATCTCCATCGTAACCACCATCGATCGCTCGCACCGTCCCATCGCCGGCACCACCTTGTGGTGAGCCTCTTGTTCATGAATGTTTTATATAAAAAAATTATGTTTGTGTGATTTGGATATATAGTTACTCGTATAATTATCTTACCCGTACGTTGTTTGTTATACATAGTGCCATGGTTTTGATATCCGTCCCCGTCGGCCCTCGTCCTTGTTATGATTTGGATGTGGTATATTCTCTTTTAAAACTATTTGTTGCATTTCGTGTTTATGACAAATTATGCCCATCAAGTTGACATATATATTTTTATCTAGGAGGTATGTGAACCAGAAATTCCAACCGACCCTATTGTCGAGAGGTTAAATTTAGTTGAAAGAGAAAACGAGTATTTGAAAGAAAAATTGAAAATAATTGAGGGGGAGAAGATGGAATTGGAGTTGCATGTTGTCGATGTCGTCCATGATCACAAGATCAAGATGGAGAAAATGCGCTTGAAGATTAGAAATATTAGAAAATATGCCATTGATAGTGAGGCTTGGTATCATTATACTGTTGGATCAATTGTTACCTTAGTTTCGATCTTGATAGCATTTGTTGTTGCATTTAAATGCTTTAGCTAGAGAGTTATTTGTTTGTTGCATTTAAGTGTTGTATGAACTTGTATTAATTTGGTCTTTTCGGTGTTGTGTAATGAAGATGAGCCGACAATGGATGTACGATGACCGATGCTCTCCCGAGTTCATTAATGGCGTGCAAACTTTTCTGCTTACGGCTGAGGCAAACAAGCGGGCAGATGGTTTTATGCCTTGTCCATGTGCTGGCTGTAAGAATGATCACAATTACTCTAAGTCAAGAACCATTCACGTCCACCTGTTTGAGTCCGGTTTCATGCCCCACTATAATGTTTGGACCAAGCACGGAGAAAGAGGGGTTATGATGGAAGACAATGAAGAAGAAGAGGAGGACGACAACTATCCTGGCCATGGGTTCCCTGAATACGATGATACAACAATGGGGGGAGAAGCTGAGCCGGCAATGCGGGAAGAAGCTGAAGAAGAGGCATCAGATGAGCCCACTGATGATCTACGTCGGGCCATTGCCGATGCAAAGAGAAACTGCGCAAGTGATTTGGAGAAGAAGAAGTTGCAGCGCATGGTAGAGGATCACAAGAAATTGTTGTACCCGAATTGCGAAGCTGACAAGAAAAAGTTGGGCACCACACTGGAATTGCTGCAATGGAAGGCAGAGAATGGTGTATCTGACAAGGGATTTGGAAAGTTGCTGGTAATGATAAAGAATATGCTTCCAAAGGACAACGAATTGCCCGAGGGTATGTATGAAGCAAAGAAGGCTGTCTGCCCTCTAGGGTTAGAGGTGCAGAAGATACATGCATGCCCTAATGACTGCATCCTCTACCGCGGTGAGTATGAGGATTTGAACGCTCGCCCGGTATGCGGTGCATTGCGCTATAAGATCAGCCGCGATGACCCTAGTGATGTCCAGGGCGAGCGCCCCAGGAAGAAGATTCCTGCCAAGGTGATGTGGTATGCTCCTATAATACCACGGCTGAAACGTTTGTTCCAAAACAAAGAGCATGCCAAGGCGATGCGATGGCACAGTGAAGACCGTAAGAAAGACAGAAAGTTGAGAGTACCCGCTGACGGGTCGCAGTGGAGAAAAATCGAGAGAAAGTACAGGAAGGAGTTTGTAGGTGACGCAAGGAACGTATGGTTTGGTCTAAGCGCAGATGGCATTAATCCTTTTGGGGAGCAGAGCAACAACCATAGCACCTGGCCTGTGACTTTATGTTTGTATAACCTTCCTCCTTGGTTGTGCATGAAGCGGAAGTTCATTATGATGCCAGTGCTCACCCAAGGCCCTAAGCAACCCGACAACGACATTGATGTGTACCTAAGGCCATTAGTTGAAGAACTCTTATAGTTGTGGAATGGAATAGGTCTGCGTGCATGGGATGAGCATGAACAGGAAGAATTTGACCTAAAGGTGTTGCTGTTCGTGACCATCAATGATTGGCCTGCTCTCAGTAACCTTTCGGACAGACAAACAAGGGATACCGCGCATGCATGCACTGTTTGGATGATACCGACAGTATATATTTGGATAATTGTAGGAAGAATGTGTACCTGGGACATCGTCGATTTCTTCCGAGCACGCATCCCGTAAGAAAGAAAGGCAAGCATTTCAAAGGTGAGGCGGATCACCGTACGAAGCCTCGCCACCGTACTGGTGCTGATGTACATGATATGGTCAAGGATTTGAAGGTAGTCTTTGGAAAGGGTCCTGGCGGACAACCTATTCCGAATGACGCTGACAGACGCGCACCCATGTGGAAGAAGAAATATATATTTTGGGACCTTCCCTATTGGAAAGACCTAGAGGTCCGCTCCGCAATCGATGTGATGCACGTGACGAAGAATCTTTGCGTGACCCTGCTTGGCTTCTTGGGCATGTATGGGAAGACAAAAGATACACCTGAGGCACAGGAGGACCAGCAACGTATGCACGGAAAAGACGGCATACATCAGGTTCATGCCAGCTACGCTCTTACCAAAGAAGAGAAGGAAATCTTCTTTGAATGCCGGCTCAGTATTAAGGTACCGTCTGGCTTCTCGTCGAATATATAGGGAATAATAAATATGGGAGAGAAAAAGTTGCAGAACCTCAAGTGTCGGTGTACAAAAGTAGGGGCACTCCTTTGTACCCCTTTACTTGTGCACGGGCAGTCGGAGCCGCGCACTGTGGCCACACTAAGCAGGGCAGAGGAGGGGAGCCGGAGAGAAGCCGAAGCCCAAGACAACGCCAAGATCAGAGACACAAAGAGCAAGAGGGCGAGGTGGACCTCCCCGGCAAGATCCTTGCCGGGGCGGCCTCCGCGGCCCCGGCAAGAGCCTTGCCGGGGCAACTTGCCCAAACACCAGCAGAGCGAGCCACCCTTGAGCCCACGGGTCCCAACCCAACCAACTACTCTGGGACCAGGGCTCTGGAGGTGCCTCCATGGTGGCGTGCAGATCTTCGTCAAGATCATAAACATGTGAGATCAGATGAGGACCAGAAGACGGCGACCCTCGGAGGGATTCCAGCCGAGGGAATCCACAAGACCCCCGGCAAGCGCCTTGCAGGGGACGACCGCAACACCATGGCAAGACCCTTGCCGGGCCCCCGGCAAGGCCCTTGCCGAGGACGCCAGCAGGGCCACTGCCAGGCCCGCACCAGCCAAGACTCCACCACCGTCCCCAAGCAGCTGCTAGCTCAACCAGCTGGGTAGGCACCTGCGTGGCGACGGGTGGCCTCTACTCGAACTCAGCAAGCACCTGCGTGGTGGCATGCAAATCTTCGTGAAGGCTCCACCACCGCGCCACCTCAGCAGCATGCCTGCCTACATGGCGCCGCATGCATCGCTGGCCTAGGCGCGTGTCAAAGCAAGGCAAGGCGGCGACGGACGGGACGGGCCTCGTTCCCATCCCCGATAAAGCTAAGGGACACCTAAGCGATGCATTAAATGCATCTTGTCCTATAATACGGGCGATAAGCTCGCAGCACTGTAGACCTTTCCACCTCCTGTGTGCCACTGTGGCAACCCCTTTCGCCTATAAAAGGAGGCCCAAGGCGACCAGGAGAGGGATTCGGGTCTTTTGGGCAAGTTACACCCCATAGCTAGCTCAAGAACACAAGAACAATCAATACATCCACCAAAGCAGGACTAGGGTATTACGCATCCTCGCGGCCCGAACATGGGTAAACGATCCGTGTGCTTCCTGTTGGGCCTGCTCTTCTCACGACCCCGTGCCCGCCAACCGTAGAAGGGATTCCAGTGATCCCATAGGTGTCGTTTTCACCAACATCTTTGGCACGCCAGGTGGGGGCGCAGTCGTGAGAATCCGATCTAGCAGTTAGCCTAGCGGTTCTTCATCGCCATGGCACCCAAGAAGAAGACGATCATGGCAATCGGCTCGTCGAGAGACGAACGGCCCGTGCCAGTGCGGACGAGCAGCGGGCCGGTCGCGGACAGAACCCGAGCCGCGGCCCGCGAGCACCAGCATCGCTCTGGCAGTCAGAGCCTGGTGAGCGGCGTCGTTCGTAGGCAAGACGGCGGGTCGCACGCCGCAAAATCCAGAGATAGAGTTGGGCCCCCCGCAGGCGGCGCAGGGCCCTCCGGGGTCACCGCCGTGCCACCCACGGGCGGCGCGATGACCTCCAGGACGCCCACCCCGGCGCCCACAGCTCTCTCTTCCCATGGTGTGCGCGACGAGCAGCGTCACCACGCCGGTGACCCTGGACACCGCCGTGGGAAGAGCCCTGTGCATCATCCGCAGGACGAAGGAGCCCAGCATGCCCGCCGAAGCGCTGGCGAAAATGGCACGCAGCAGCTGGGCCGTGATATAGCTCCTTCTAGCGTGGTTAGAAGTCGAAGCGCGCCATGGTCCACGTAGCTTTCGCCACCACCCGCGCCAGCAGAAGCTTTGGCGCGCGCGCAGCTGCTCCTCGACTTCCCTCCTGCTGCGGAGAAGCTCAATGAGTGGAGAGCCACCATCCGGAGCCTCGTCATCGACGCCAACAAAGACGAGCCACGGCCGGCAGGGCCCTCGGGCTGGCGCTCCGTCGAGCCACCACACGCCAGCGGTGGAAGGACCGGGGGAGCTGCAGCCACAGTGCACTCTCCTCCCCCGCGCCAGCTCACTACAAAAAAGACACATCCGTGACATTTTGGGCCGAACGAAATCTTTTTTGTCATACTTATGACACTTCTATGATGATAATTGTGACAAAACCCAGTATCATCATAGATGTGGTGGGGTCCTACTTCTATGACAAAAAATCATGACAGAAAATGGGCTTTTCATCCTGGGCGGGCCGGAGACGCAGCTGCATGACATTCTTTGGGCCGTCCATGATGGAAAAAACCATGGTAGAAGCGAGGGCGAGGAAAATACCGGGGTGTTCCCGGTTACGGTGGGTGTTCGGGGCCGAGCGATGCGCGTTTCTCTCATACACGCACGCGTGTGGGTGCGAGGCATTGGGCTCTAACTGAACCCGAGCGAGGCATTGGGCTCTAACTGAACCCGAGCAATTAAACTGCATGCTACGCGTTACTGGACCCGAGCGATCGATCGATGGCTATTAACTGAACCCGATCGAGCGATTCCTTCGCTACTGCTGCTAACTGAAGCCGATCGATGCTGCCTCTGGATGAACAGTGAGCGTTGCTGGGTGGTTTGGATGAACAGTTCCCGGTGGGGGTGGATGAACAGGACCCCGATCGTTCGAGCCGGTTGGGGCTGGATGAACAGGACCCCGTGGAGGGCAGGATGAACAGGACCACCCCGTGGAGGGCAGGATGAACAGTAGACGGTGGAGGGCAGGATGAATAGTAGCCCGTGGAGGGGTGGTTGAACAGGAGCCCGTGGAGAGGGCTGGTTGAACAGTAGTCGGTGGAGTAGCGCGCGGTGGATGCTGGATGAACAGGAGCCCGTGGATGAACAGTCGCAGGTGGAGGCTGGAGGAGGTCGACGGTGGATGAACAGTAGCCCATGGAGGCTGGAGGGGGTCGACGATGGAGATGAATAGTATCCCGTGGAGTCCCATTTTGCGGTACGCCACACCCCTCCCGATGAACAGGACCCCCGTTTCGACCGTAGCGCTCCAACACAAGTCCGTTTCCTCCGTTTTGCAGTACGCCACACCCCTCCCGTTCAACAGGACCCCCGTTTCGACTGTAGGAGGTCCGTTTCATCCGTTTTGCGGTACGCCAGACCCCTCCCGATGAATAGGGTCCCATTTCGAACGTGGCCGGTCGAACACAAGGCCGTTTCCTCCGTTCTGTGGTACGCCAGGCCTCGTTTCCATCGGCTGTTCCGTCCAAGCCGGTTGGCTCCCACGCGTTCCGTTTCCTCCTGATGAACACGACGCATTCCGTTGCCTCCCCATGAACACGACGACGACGCTGTTTCTCCGTTCCGACCCAGCCATGTACACGAGCCCTGGCCGTACGTACGCGCGAGTAGGCGTTCGAGACCCCGCCCGTATGTACGTACATGGCCGTATTTACTTTCTTCCACCCTGGCCGATGTACGTACGTGTACCTGCTACGTGCGCGCCTCTACTACGGCACGTGCGCGCCTCTACATCGACCAGTATGTACGTACACGTTCGCGACCAGAATGACAACGCTACGTACGCTTCGACCAGGTGGGTCCCGACTGTCAGGCACTTCCTTGCGTGCGAAGATGTAGCTGGTGGGTCCCAGCAGTCAGGTGGAGGAATAATTATTTTGCGCATAATAAGGAGGCACTTCCTTGCTGCGGCCGTGGACCCAGCTGTCAGCCTCTCCACGTACAGTCCACGTCCGATGGAAGCCGTTCCTTGACCACGTTGACCACGCCGCGCCGAGAGCACCAGGGCGGTGGAAGACGGCGAGGCCTAGGAAGGGGACGACGCGGAGCCGGGGAAGACGCGGTAGTGGATGCCCACGCGTAGAGGAGTACAAGGTTATTGTGGGGGAATGGAACTATGCTGATTATTTGGTTATCCGAGGAATCCCAATACCAGTAGGTTGGGGTGTTGGACAAGTAACAGAAGGAACGGTGATACGTCTCCAACGTATCCATAATTTTTGATTGTTACATGCTATTATATTATCTATCTTGGATGTTTTATATGCATTTTGGTACTATTTTATATCATTTTATGGCACTAACCTATTAACCTAGTGCCCAGTGCTAGTTGCTATTTTTTCCTTGTTTTTGACTTTTTCAGAAAGGAATATCAAACGGAGTCCAAACAGAATAAAACTTTCCCGATGATTTTTCTTGGACTAGAAGACACCTACGTAACTTGGAGGGAGGGATAGAAGGTTCCCGAGGATGCCACAAGCCTGCAGGGCGCCCCTAGCTTGTGGGCCCCTTGGAGGTCTTATAACCCTAGTTACACCCTATAAATTCCCAAGTATTCCCAAACCACCAGAAGCGTCCACAAAAATACTTTTTCGCCGCCGCAAGATTCTGTTCTCATAAGATACCATCTTGGGGCCTTTTCGGGCGATCTGCCAGAGGGGGATTCGATCACGGAGGGCTTCCACCTCAACCCTATTGCCCTACCACTAGTACATCGAGCTGCTAAACAAACAATTTTTAACCCCTTTCCGCGATGGCCTTTGGAACCGTCTCCAAGTGAGTGTGGGCGATACGGGGGTCCTTCCCACACGACCCAGAAACTGTCGAGGATATGCCCTCCTGGCACACACGCTCGGCAAAATGAGGTCGTGTGCGACCGACGAGCACTCAAATATAGAAATACGTACAGTAGTGCTGAAAAATACAATTATACATGCGAAATCATTTCCGGTCGTAAGTACATCCCACACAGTCAGCCAGCACTAAACGTTTCCGTTCGTATATACATCCCACACAGTCGCTCCAAGGAAAACATTTTTGTTCGCAAGTACATCACACACAATTTTTCCAGTTAAATCGTTTGTGATAGCGTTTCCATTGCACACGGTATTAACAATTTTATCGTTTGCGTTATTGAATTCATCACACACGGTGCCTAGAAGAAACGGTGTGTCAAGGGTTGTCCATCACACATAGTTTTTATGTGGTAAACGTTTGCGCCAGGTGGCCTAACGCAAACAGTTTTCAAGAGGATGTCGTGTGTGATTGTTCATTAATCTAACACGGTTTATTCCTAGAAACTGTGTGCGTTATTGATTGCATCACACACGGTGTTTTCTCAATAACTGTTTGCAATAGAAAAAACCAATTAGCAGGCTAATTCTGATTATTCATAATCCATTTATTAATCTAATTGACATTTCATATTAAGCACACAATATATTTCATTTTCATAATTGAAATACATCAGAGGACAACATCATAATGCTTCAGCACTCAGCTACCCCATTACACAACAACACCAGGACCAAGTTTCACATGCAACATCTATAACCTTTTGAAATTAGCATCATAGACGGTACATAGACAGATGTATCTCATCTGGAAAACTGGTGAAGCAGAAGGCGAATATGGAGCCTTCATTGATGTTGAAGGTCTTTGTAACTTTAGGCCAGTGTCTGTGGATGATTGACCGTCCATCCTTCGTCCTCTTCAGGAACACTTCAATATTGAACCGTGGGTATTGTATGAAAACATTCCTCACCTCCTGACCATACAGGTAGTTTGAGAGGCAAGCATCAGTGAACTACTTTGGAACGGCCTGAAAACAAGGATGTGCATAAATATCTTCTCTATATTGGAAATGGGGCAAAGGAATAAAAAAGGCAAGGTATAATAGTTAGTACCATCCTGTAGTGAACTGATGTCTTCTTCATTGTGCAGACAAAGATCTTGTTGTTTTTTGTCGCTAATTTCTTTATCCTAACAATCTTTTTGAGTTTCTTGACTTGACTGATATTCATGGACAACTCATTTCCCCATATGAAAAAAGGGTCGAACAGTTGGTCAAAACCTCTAACAGCAGGACCTACATGTGCAAGACCAAATTGTTAAAAACCTAAATATTAGAATGGTTCCTGCAATTGCACAATAATGTGCTATTGGACAACGGACCATGCACGTGCTGACCTCGATTGTAAACCTCAGTGCTTCCCATTGTTTCCCTGCAACACATATAAGGTAGTTAGTCATCAGGTTAAGTAAGGGTTCGCATAAGGTCAGTAAAATATGTTGATGAAAAATAAGCACATTGCAGATTCATCAGATTAATTCAAGCCACATGGAAAACCCATTTATCCAAACCAAGCATGATTAAGAACTAGGAAATATAACACTTGTATATGTTTCTCATGTATTAAGTGCAACGAAATTCGATTTATTCCTCACATGCACAACAATACAAAATTCTACCCAGGACAATTGGACAACGCAGTGTAGAATTGAACCAAGCAGTTAGCTAAACACCACAACAAATGAACCAAACATTAACTGAGCACCACATTGCACAATATAACATACTCCTAATAGAAGATCAAACAGTTAACCAAACCAAGCATGCTTAACAACTACGAAATTGTATTTGTTTCTCATGTATTTAGTACAGCCAAATTCGATTTATTCCTCATGTGGTATACAATAACAGAATGCAGCCACAGCAATTGAACATCACATTGCAGAATTGAAGCAAGCAGTTAACTAAACACCACAACAAATGAACCAAACGTTAACTAAGCACCACATTGCATAATATAACATACTCGTAATATAAGATCAGACAGTTAACCAAACCAAGCATGCTTAACAACTTGTAAATATTGCATTCTCAAGAATTGAACATCACATATTCAGATTTGAACCAAGCTGTTAACTGAACACCACATTGCATGACATATAGAACATATAGACTATAGCAGAAGATTGCATGGTAAAGGTAGATAGCACAATTCACTAGAATATGTTAAGGAAAGGCAGTAGCTAGCAAACGATGGCCTCGAGAAAATGCCATGAACTGTCGTTTAAAGCAGCCAACCGCGTTGCAACGTCGGCGTGCGAGGCGTCAACAGTGGCCTCGGGGCGAGGTGCTCCTCCAAGATCTGGGGGTCGGCACGAATGGCAGCCATCACAACCTCATCCGTGCGTGCGGCCGCGATTTGCTTCTCCGCTGCCAAATGCTCCTTGAGATCCTGGCTATACTGCGTGCACCATGGCTTAGGGAGGCGCTTATTTGGTGGAGGGGTCGGTGATATGGGTGGAAGGTGTCGCGCTCACGCTGGCGGTTGGGGCATGTGGGATGTGGAAGGAGGAGGAGGATTGGGGTCGGATGTGAATTACCTGCCTGGATAGGCGTGGCTGAGCAGCGTGAAGGAGGGTCGCCGGCGAGGAGGCGGCGCTGCAAGCAAGGAGTGAAGGTTTCAACATGGAAAGGAAGGCGGAAACAGGGGAAATGTGGCTTTTGGTAAGGGGGAGGGGCGGCGAGGTAGATATTTCAACGGAAGCCGAAAATTTGGAATTGCTTCAGCGAAAAGCTGGCGCGCAAAGTGTCATCAGACACGGTCCCTTTTTCAGAACTATGTACGGTATGTGAACATCACAAACGATTCAGATAGCTTAACCCATGTGTGTTGAGTTCGGACGTCAAAACTTTTGGTTCGAATTTCCCTGGTTACAGTGGTCATCCACGTCATTGCATAATTTGGGTACACAAAGGAGACTAACTTCTTAATCGAGCAAGTTCAACAATTAAATAGAGCTAGCTGACCTAAACATTACTCTAACAAATTAAAGACCGGCGCTCTTAATTAAAAAAACAAAGAGTACTACTAAGGCTAGTGCTCGTCGATCTCCGCCGCCGCCTCCACGTCCAGCTTGCGCCCGACGGTCTCCTAGGGAAGGCGCTCCATGGCATCCATCGCACCATACTCGGCAAGCATCTCACCATCCGCGTCCGCCATCTCTTTGGCAAAGGCCGCCATGAGCTGGGCGTGGGCGGACGCGATCTGGGCTCTGGCGGGCTCCATCATGGCAAGGTATGCCGCGCAGGAACGGACAACTGCTCGAACTCTCTCGGCGATTGCCAGCATTTCGGTGGAGGGTTGCCGACCGTTGTCGGAGAAACTTCGTTCGATTTGTGCGGTCACCGCCATGAGCTGGGCGTCGACGGCCTCGACATGGTAGTGGGCGGCCTCCATCAGGGCTAAGGCCGCCACTACGAAACGGACAGCTGCTGTGCCGCTCTCGCCAGTTGCTATCCCCGAGGCAGATGCTGCTGCCGATGCCTGAGAAGCAACAGTGGCCGTTTTGGCTGCGTTGGCCACGCGGACGCAGACTGCAGTCGCCTTCACAAAGCTTGTTAGCATGCGCCTAGTGGCTGCGGCCGCGCTCTCGCCGGAGGGGGCCAACGAAGTTGCCCTCACTACATGGGTCCACGTCCCCATCTTTCACCGGCGACAAATGAACAGTGAAAAGATATTTGGGGAGTGAGCTAGTGTGCTTGACACCCCGGCTGTGGACTGTAGCCGACGCACCCTCTCGCGTAAGCCATAGGCATACTATACACCGATGGTGCTCCAAGATATTTTGTGCTGCATCTCACACGGTTGGTCATAATAAACTGTGTGCGATCTACTTGATTTATCATCTTGATTTGAATTACATAATGGGGTCACAACTACAAAGGATGGTGTTTGAATTGTTAGAACTTTTATCTGCAGTGAACATGCAACTATAGGTGTGTCGTCAAAAAAATTGGAATTATTCAGGGTTCGTTTGGACATTTTTATACACTAACTGGGTTTTCCAAGCATTTTATGCGCATAATTCAAATTTGAACTACATGCACATGCTGTAGTGCATATAAACGGGTTGAAAAATCAATATGTGTCCTTCGTTGCATGCTTAGGTCCCATGCAAGAAATGGGAATGAATGTCACACACCCTGCCACCGTCACTCGGCCGCAAACATTGAGATACCTGGTTTTAAAATTCTAGTAAATCCAAAACTCGTTTGAAATTCATGAAACTTGGCATCCTATCATGAGCGGCATCAACATGCCGTGGTGAAAATTTTGTCCCATTTGGGGCAGGTTTGGGTATAAGCTTTTCTCACAAACCAGAGCTTCTCACAAGCGTGATGGTTTCGGTAGGGAACATGCCACCTTTGGGGACGAAATGATATCCGTTGCCTCTTATTGCTTTCCAAATTTTTCGACTGTCAACATAGAACAACAAGAGTGTTGTGTTCAACTTTGGAATTTTTCGGGGTTCGTTTGGACATTTTTATACATTAACTGGGTTTTCCAGGCATTTTATGCGCATAATTCAAATTTGAACTACATGCATATTCTCCAATGCATATAAACTGATTGAAAAATCAAATATGTGTCCTTTGTTGCATTCTTAGGTCCCATGCAAGAAATGGGAATGAACTTCAAACACCGTGCCACCGTCACTCGGCCGCAAACATTGAGGATACTTGGTTTTTAAATTCTAGTAAATCCAAAACTCGTCTGAAATTCATGAAACTTGACGTGCTATCATGGAGCGGCATCAACATGTCGTGGTAAAATTTTGTCCCATGGGGGGCAGGTTTGGATATAAGCTTCTCACAAACCAGAGCTTCTCACAACAAGCGTGATGGTTTCCGTAGGGAACGTGCCAAATTTGGGGACGAAACGATATCCATTGCCTCGTATTGCTTTCAACATTTTTCGAGTGTCAACATAGAACAACAGGAGTGTTGTGTTCAATTTTGGAATTTTTTGGGGTTCGTTTGGACATTTTTATACATTAACTGGGTTTCCCAGGCATTTTATGTGCATAATTCAAATTTGAACTACATGCACATGCTCCACTGCATATAAACTGGTTGAAAAATCAAATATGTATCCTTGGTTGCATGCTTAGGTCCCATGCAAGAAATGGGAATGAATTCAAACACCCTGCCACCGTCACTCGGCCGCAAACATTGAGATACCTCGTTTTTAAATTCTAGTAAATCCAAAGCTTGTCTGAAATTCATGAAACTTGGCATGCTATCATGGAGCGGCATCAACATGCCGTGGAAAAAATTTGTCCCATTTGGGGCAGGTTTGGGTATAAGCTTCTCACAAACCAGAGCTTCTCACAACAAGCGTGATGGTTTCGGTAGGGGACGTGCCACCTTTGGGGACGAAACGATATCCGTTGCCTCTTATTGCTTTCAAAAAAATTCGACTATCAACATAGAACAACAGGAGTGTTGTGTTCAATTTTGGAATTTTTCGGGGTTCGTTTGGACATTTGTATACATTAACTGGGTTTCCCAGGCATTTAATGCGCATAATTCAAATTTGAACTACATGCACATGCTCCAGTGCATATAAACTGGTTGAAAAATCAAATATGTGTCCTTGGTTGCATGCTTAGGTCCCATTCAAGAAATGGGAATGAATTTCAAACACCCTGCCACCGTCAGTCGGCCGCAAACGTTGAGATACCTGGTTTTTAAATTCTAGTAAATTCAAAACTCGTCTGAAATTCATGAAACTTGGCATCCTATCGTGGAGCGGCATCAACATGCCACGGTAAAAATTTTGTCCCATTTGGGGCAGGTTTGGATATAAGCTTCTCACAAACCGGAGCTTCTCACAACAAGCGTGAAGGTTTCGGTAGGGAACGTGCCACCTTTGGGGACGAAACGATATCCGTTGCCTCATATTGCTTTCAAAAAATTTCGAGTGTCAACATAAAACAATCAGTGTTGTGTTGAATTTTGGAATTTTTCGGGGTTCGTTTGGACATTTTTATACATTAACTGGGTTTCCGAGGCATTTTATGCGCATAATTCAAATTTGAACTATATGCACATGCTCTAGTGCATATAAACTGGTTGAAAAATCAAATCGGTGTCCTTAGTTGCATGCTTAGGTCCCATGCAAGAAATGGGAACGAAAGCGTTAGTCAACTAGCTACTTGTCCTTGCTTTTCTCTAGTGTGCCCTTACCAACATATGTAGTGTAGTAAAAAAAAGGAATTTAACTCTTTCATGCTTACTTTAACTAGTTATTTTGGTTTTCTACTGGCTGCTTTACATTTCTAACTATTTTTTTGCAACCAAGCAGATTATCTGGAACCATGCATGAATTGAGCTAAGCTGCAAAAAAATACTATTTCCAAAAAGAGTCAATTCAATGATGACCCTCCATGGATTCACCTATATAGGCTGCGGCTAATGTTGCAAAAATAAGAGCTTGAATACCCTCGGGAACGCGGACACAGGTGGTGCATGGCTGTCGTCAGCTCGTGCCGTAAGGTGTTGGGTTAAGTCTCGCAACGAGCGCAACCCTCGTGTTTAGTTGCCACTATGAGTTTGGAACCCTGAACAGACCGCCGGTGTTAAGCCGGAGGAAGGAGAGGATGAGGTCCTTAGCTCCAGAAAAAAGGGAGCAAGCCCCCTGGCCTAAACCTCGATCCATCCCAGAGTAGCCGCCGGCTGGACGGCGGCGAACGGGGGGCAAACTCCTCAAAACGAAGTTCTACTTTGTCTTGAATTTCAAACACCCTGCCATCACTCGGCCGCAAACATTGGGATACCTGGTTTTTAAATTCTAGTAAATCCAAAACTCGTCTGAAATTCATGAAACTTGGCATGCTATCATGGAGCGGCATCAACATGCCGTGGAAAAAATTTGTCCCATTTGGGGCAGGTTTGGGTATAAGCTTCTCACAAACCAGAGCTTCTCACAACAAGCGTGATGGTTTCGGTAGGGGACGTGCCACCTTTGGGGACGAAACGATATCCGTTGCCTCTTATTGCTTTCAAAAAAATTCGACTATCAACATAGAACAACAGGAGTGTTGTGTTCAATTTTGGAATTTTTCGGGGTTCGTTTGGACATTTGTATACATTAACTGGGTTTCCCAGGCATTTAATGCGCATAATTCAAATTTGAACTACATGCACATGCTCCAGTGCATATAAACTGGTTGAAAAATCAAATATGTGTCCTTGGTTGCATGCTTAGGTCCCATTCAAGAAATGGGAATGAATTTCAAACACCCTGCCACCGTCAGTCGGCCGCAAACGTTGAGATACCTGGTTTTTAAATTCTAGTAAATTCAAAACTCGTCTGAAATTCATGAAACTTGGCATCCTATCGTGGAGCGGCATCAACATGCCACGGTAAAAAATTTGTCCCATTTGGGGCAGGTTTGGATATAAGCTTCTCACAAACCGGAGCTTCTCACAACAAGCGTGAAGGTTTCGGTAGGGAACGTGCCACCTTTGGGGACGAAACGATATCCGTTGCCTCATATTGCTTTCAAAAAATTTCGAGTGTCAACATAAAACAATCAGTGTTGTGTTGAATTTTGGAATTTTTCGGGGTTCGTTTGGACATTTTTATACATTAACTGGGTTTCCGAGGCATTTTATGCGCATAATTCAAATTTGAACTATATGCACATGCTCTAGTGCATATAAACTGGTTGAAAAATCAAATCGGTGTCCTTAGTTGCATGCTTAGGTCCCATGCAAGAAATGGGAACGAAAGCGTTAGTCAACTAGCTACTTGTCCTTGCTTTTCTCTAGTGTGCCCTTACCAACATATGTAGTGTAATAAAAAAAAGGAATTTAACTCTTTCATGCTTACTTTAACTAGTTATTTTGGTTTTCTACTGGCTGCTTTACATTTCTAACTATTTTTTTGCAACCAAGCAGATTATCTGGAACCATGCATGAATTGAGCTAAGCTGCAAAAAAAATACTATTTCCAAAAAGAGTCAATTCAATGATGACCCTCCATGGATTCACCTATATAGGCTGCGGCTAATGTTGCAAAAATAAGAGCTTGAACACCCTCGGGAACGCGGACACAGGTGGTGCATGGCTGTCGTCAGCTCGTGCCGTAAGGTGTTGGGTTAAGTCTCGCAACGAGCGCAACCCTCGTGTTTAGTTGCCACTATGAGTTTGGAACCCTGAACAGACCGCCGGTGTTAAGCCGGAGGAAGGAGAGGATGAGGTCCTTAGCTCCAGAAAAAAGGGAGCAAGCCCCCTGGCCTAAACCTCGATCCATCCCAGAGTAGCCGCCGGCTGGACGGCGGCGAACGGGGGGCAAACTCCTCAAAACGAAGTTCTACTTTGTCTTGAATTTCAAACACCCTGCCATCACTCGGCCGCAAACATTGGGATACCTGGTTTTTAAATTCTAGTAAATCCAAAACTCGTCTGAAATTCATGAAACTTGGCATGCTATCATGGAGCGGCATCAACATACCGTGGTAAAAAATTTGTCCCATTTGGTGCACGTTTGGGTATAAGCTTCTCACAAACCAGAGCTTCTCACAACAAGCGTGATGGTTTCGGTGGGGAACGTGCCACCTTTGGGGACGAAACAATATCCGTTGCCTCTTATTGCTTTCAAATTTTTTTGAGTGTCAACATAGAACAACAGGAGTGTTTTGTTCAATTTTGGAATTTTTAGGGGTTTGTTTGGACATTTTTATACATTAACTGGGTTTTCCAGGAATTTTATGTGCATAATTCAAATTTGAACTGCATGCACATTCTCCAATGCATATAAACTTGTTGAACAATCAAATCGGTGTCCTTGGTTGCATGCTTAGATCCCATGCAAGAAATGGGAATGAATTTCTAACACCCTGCCACTATCACTCGGCCGCGAACATTGAGATACATGGCTTTTAAATTCTTATAAATCCAAAACTCGTCTGAAGTGCATGAAACATGGCATGCTGTCATGGAGCAGCATCAACATGCCGTGGTAAAAAAATTGTCCCATTTGGGGCAGGTTTCGGTATAAGCTTCTCACAACAAGCGTGATGGTTTCGGTAGGGAACGTGCCACCTTTGGGGACGAAACGATATCCGTTGTCTCTTAGTGCTTTCAAAATATTTCTAGTGTCAACATAGAACAACAGGAGTGTTGTGTTTACGTTTGGAATTTTTCGGGGTTCGTTTGGACATTTTTATACATTAACTGGGTTTTCTAGGCATTTCATGTACATAATTCAAATTTGAACTACATGCACAAGCTCCAGTGCATATAAATTGGTTGAAAAATCAAATATTTGTCCTTCAGGGCATGCTTAGGTCCCATGCAAGAAATGGGAATGAATTTCAAACACCAGGGCACTGTTAATTGCCGGCAAAACGTTAAGATACTTTGTTTTTAAATTCTAGTGAATCCAAACCTCGTCTGAAATTCATGAAACTCGGCATGCTATAATGGAATGGCACTCGACATGCTGTGGTATTTTTCGTGTCCATTTTGAGAGAAGGCGCACTCGAATAACAGCCAACAAAGGCATTTTGAAATAAATAGCTGCCACTGTAACATCTCAAACGTTTTGTATAATTTAAATTGTGTGCGTTCTGTGAACCATTCACGTGATACCACGCCTCACTCTTTTAATGGCTAGGAGGTGTCGTGCGGATAGGTGCTTGTGTGCCTGACTAAACGGAAGGCGTGCGAGCGGTACTCCAATGCGGAGGCTCAACGGGAAGCGTGCGAGCTGTACGCCGTGCAGGCTCATCGGGAAGCGATCCCTTTGACTTCCATGGCCGCCTGTCTTGCTCGCATCCTCTCCATTAATGGTGCCCAAGCCGCAGTTTAATTCGGTTTTTAAATATAAAACACTCATCGCAAACGCTTTAGTTAGAACACCCGTATGCAAACTGACAGCTTCCCCACGAAGCCAAGGGAAAATGTGCCGAGAAGGATTTCTGCATCCCTTCAACGCAAACGTTTTAGATAGAAAACCCATATGCAAACTGAGAGCTATGGTCTTCCCCCCTAAGTCGAGGGAAAATCCGCAGCGCAGGATTTGTGCATCCTTTCAACGCAAACGGTTGTTTTGGATGACCCGTGTGCAACCACATACAAACAATTTGGTAAGATTTGCATCTATCATATTGGGTATGTTGCCATTTGTCAAACTGGAAAGATTTACATTTGTTGATCTAGTAACGTTGCCATTTGTTATGGAGATGCCTCAATGCGAGGAATAACCCATTACGTTGTCTTCCTTAATTTTTAGCGAGTTAATGGCTCCTCTCCCACCCCTCCTCTCCTCCCCTCCCACCTGCTTCCACCACGCCGATGGATCTCTCCATGGATCTGCTTAGATTGTTAGGATGGATGCTCTCATTGACTGGGATTTCTCGTATGGCCAGAAGGTGGCCGATCAGGTGCGTCACCGGTTCCACTCTCCGGTCCATTTCGATTGATCTATCTCCTCTTCGGAGTTCTTTCTGGTGGTTCTTTTCCATTCAAGTTCTTTTCGTTTGGATGTGGATTCTGTCTCCATGGCGCTCTGTTCCTGCTTGGGGGACAATCTCAAGAGGTTCAACGTGTTAATGCTCTCGGATAATATTTTCCGTTTCTCGGTTGCCTCCAACCGTGTGGGTCATTTCATCTGTGCTTTGAAGCGTTGTCGCATGCCAGCTTTTCATTGTTTGTTCAATCTTTTTCATGGCAAGCCCTTTGTTTTGGATCGTCGGGAGCCCAAGGTTGGTTCGGAATGGATGGTGCATTCCAATCGGAAGCGCGCGCACCAACGTTATCTTCATAACATCCCGGCAGATCTCTTAAATGCTGTGCATGGCCATCAACGTAAACCTCTGGGTATTAAGGGGGTGTTTGTTTCCAGGGACTTTTTTGTGTAGGGACTAGAAAAAGTCCCTCTTAGAGACTTTTTTTACCAAACGGGAGGGACTTTTTAGGGACTAAACTAGGCATTTGGGACTAAATGAAGAAGACTCTCAAGGAGAGTCTTTTTGGGTCTTTTTGGGACTTTTCCAATAATGCCCCTCCATGCACCCATTGGCCCGCCACCCATGGTGTTGTTTGATTGTTATTTTTCTATATACTAGGGGCAACATGGTCATTTAATAACCTCTAGGAAGGGACTATGGACTTTTTAGTCTCTGAAAACAAACAGGGAGGGACTTTTTAGGGACTAGGGACTTTTTAGTTGGGACTAGAAAAAGTCCTAGGACTAGAGAACCAAACACCACCTAAGACTCATCTTGCAAAGAGTGGTGCCTCCAGTGCACAGGCTTCTAAATGGATTGCGGCATTCAATGGTGGGGGACAGGAGGATTCTATTTGCCCCTCTGATCATAATTGCAATCTTAATGCGGTGGATGATTCATTGGCTGTTTCTCATTCGGATTATCCATTCAAGTTTGGTCAGTTTACGTTTTGCCTGGAAACGCGATCTCCTCTGCGGTCCTCGCCTATTTTTCAGCCTAGGATTTTTGGAGATGGTTGGGCTGAGCCAGTTTTGAATTCGCGCAAGGTTTTCTCTCTGGAGGATATCAGAGATCTTTTTCGTGCAGGATATTCACATCAGGATGTTATCTTTTTTATTAACAATCATTATTTGGCCTGTACGACTTGCCTCTCATTCGGTCATCTGGCAGTGGATTGTCAGGCTCGGCGATGTTGTTTTCATTGTTTCTCGTTTGGCCATTCCCGTAATCAATGCCAGCATTATCGTACTAGTCCCGATAAGATTAGTTCTGCTCGGCCAAATCTCAAACGGTTACCCAAAAACCCGCAGCATTTTTGCGTCAGGTGCCTGCGGGTGGGCCATGTTGCCTCTAATTGCTCGGCGTCCCCATGTTGTCAATTTTGCTGGGCCTATGGTCACGCGGTGGTGGGCTGCAAAAGGTTGAGATTTTCTAGGTTGACGGTTTGGATTCCAAAGGCTCCCATAAAACAAACTCACCTGCCGCTGGATGCCTCATATTCCTCTTCGTCCTGTTCCACCCTCGTTCTCTGCTCCTCCAAGAAGATGGCGAACTTCCCTGTCAACCCGCTCGCGTTCCTTCCCCATGGTATGACGGTGGAGCAGGGGCCTCCCGATCGCAAGGCTCGGGTGGATATGGCGCTCAGTGGTCATCTGCCATTGAACCACGATCGCTTCCTTATCGCGGAGACCAGCCGAGCTATCCCAGTTCATCTGCGACAGGAGGCCAGATCTGCTCTTGCTGGTATGCTCAACCATGATAGTTACTCTGTTCGCTTCTTTGAGGATTCCCCGCTTGGCCTTGGTCTGTTTTGCATCCGCACTGTGCCTCTTAGAGATGCTCTTATTGGTAAAACATATATGCTATATGAGGAAGTAGAGGTCACTTTTGTCAAACATGATGAAGCAATTAATATGCGCATGCCGGCTCTTGGTCGTTATACCTGGGTCCTTATGCTTGCTTTTCCACAAGATTACCAGACGCAGTATTGGGTGGAGAAAGTAGTTTCTCATTTTGGCAAGTTGTTGAGTTGGTTTAGTCCACGTGAACCATTGTCGGGGGTTCTTGGTAAAGTTTGGGTTATGAGTCCGTCTGTGGTTCCAAAGGATTTTGTTATGCGTCAGATGGGGGGTTAGAGGCGTTCTTGGACTGTACCCGTTTTTATTCTCAGGTCTGACTGAGCAAATGTGTTTGAGCACGACGTTCCTCTTGCTGGTGAAGATCCTCTGCCTCCTAATGGTGATGCTCACCCTTTGTTTGGTCTGCATGCTACTACTGAACAAGCTTTCCAAGTCAGGCTGCAGGCTTGGTTGGTGCGTAATGGGGTGTTTGGGAGTATTTGACAAAAAACTACCACATTAGGGGTTACTGTCCCACAGAACTACCACTTTCAAAAAAGTGACTGATAACTACCAAATTTATTTAATTTTGTGACTAAAAACTACCACTTTTAAAAAAAATGGCCCGTTTAGACGATTTAAACACGTTTTTGACATGCAGGACCCACCCGTCAGAGCTGATGTGGCAGCAAAGTCAACTCCGTTTATTTTGACCGTTATGTTGATTGTTATTACAAGTGGGGCCCACCTGTCAGCATCAATCATTACGCAATTCCTCCCACTTTCCAGTCTCTGAAGTGAGCCGGCGCAACAGGAATCGGCGTCTGTGGTCGACCACGCTGAGCTGCGCGGCGGCGTAACTCCTGGGCGGCCCGTGCCCGCCGTCGGCGTGGGTGAGGAGGCCTGAGGACGCGGCGAAGGCGTCCTCCGCGCCATCGAAGTCCGGGAGGCGCGCCATCTCGCCGGTGACGGGGTTGCAGACGAAGCGGGCGAGCCTCATCGGGTCGGAGCAGCACCAGCGCTCGTACACCTGGTCGAGGACCTCGAAAGGGGCCGCGGTCGGGGCCCGGCCCTCGAACATATCGAAGGCGTTGGCGCGGTTCTTGTAGGCGCCAAGCAGGAGGAGGCCGTCGCCGCTCGCGGCGAGGACGCTGCTGCTGAAGACGTTGATGAAGCGGCGGTCGGCGGCGGGGAGGGCGTCCAGAGCGAAGGCCCGCTTGAGGACGGTGTCGCGGGAGGGGAGCGGGGGCGGGGCGAGCGAGAGGGACGCGCCTCGCGCCGATTCCTCTGCCGTCGAGATCCGGTAGACTATCGCCCAGGCGGGGCGTGACGCGGCGGTGGAGTGGGAGCGGCGGAGGGGGCCGGAGAGGCGGCGGAGAATCTCGCCGGAGGAGTCGGCGGTGGTCGATTTGGTAGTGGAACTGTAGCTAGCGAGCGAGGGCCGAGGGGTGCGTGAGGTGGTGGTGGAAGAGAGAGAAAGGAGGAGGAGGAAGAAGAAGAGTGACGCTGACAGGTGGGCCCCACTTGTAATAACAGTCAACGTAACGGTCAAAATAAACGGAAATGACTTTGCCGCCACGTCAGCCCTGACGGGTGGTCCCCGCATGTCATAAACGTGTTTAAATCGTCTAAATTGACCATTTTTTAAAAGTGGTAGTTTTTAGTCACAAAATTAGAATTTTTGGTAGTTATTAGTCACTTTTTTGAAAATGGTAGTTCTGTGGGACCGTAACCCCTAATGTGGTAGTTTTTTGTCAAATACTCGGTGTTTGGTCCAGGTGGGGCCATTCCTTTGGGTGGAAGTTCTGCTAATCTTCAATTGCTTGCTCCTCCTTCGCCAGATTTTGTTCCTGTCAGAGGACAGATCAACTGTCAAGAGATGTTAAGGAATCAGGGGGTGTGGTTTTCTGATGGATTAGTACCTGAACCTAATGTTGCTGATAGTCCGTTTTCTGCTTATAATGATAACATATGTGCTTCTGCGTCCATGGAAGAGGAGCCTCTTGTTATCAATGCTAATGCTGCGTCAGCTGGCTCTGTTAATAATGTTCGCACAAGTAGCAATCATGCCCTGCAGATCAATTTCTGTCTGTTCAGAGCCAATTTTCAGCTTATGTATTGGTCTGAATCTGCTCCCAAGAGCTCTGAAGCTGTCCCTGATGTGTTCAGTCTTGCTCGGTCTGTGTTTAAGGTCTTGCTTAACCCAAAGCCTGGTAGGGACAATTTGTTCTTCAATTTGCCGGTGATTCCCACTAAGCTGATCAGGTTTTTGGGTGTTCAAGCTGTCCTTGCTGCTGGTTCTATTCAGCCTCAAGTGTCAAGGAAAGTGGCATGTAAGTTGAGTTTTGAAGATACCCCTGGGTCTCTTGAGTTGCGGTCCTTGCCTTCTGCTGAGTCCGATTCCTCTGATGCTGTTGCTATCATAGGTGATTCAGTGCCTCGGTCGCTGGACATGTCCCCTACTGTCCTATCTGATGCATCTGTTGCCCATTCAGGGAAAAAGAGAGGAAGAAAGCCTAGGGCTGCAACTCCTCTGATCACATCTGAAGTTCGTAGAAGCAGTCGCAATAACATGTATCGTGGGTTCAAGGTGGACATGCCGTCTGATTCTCGTAAGCGCAAATCTGCAATTGTTCCTGCTTTGGTCCTAGCGGTTCCTGATCCTGCTCCTGCTTCGGTGCCCAGTCCTGCTCCTGCACCTCTTTCGATTGCAACTATTCAGCTGATGGGGTCGGAGGAGTGTGGCATTCCCCTGACCGAGCTCTCTGAAGACAAGCTGCTTGCTCCGAGGGAGAATTATCAGCCCTGAATCTGATGCCTCGGTTCTTCACTTTGATGCGCCTTTTGCCTCTCTTCATCATAGGCTTTTATCTGTTTATGTTTGCGTTTGTGCACTCAGGACCACCCTTTATTATCTGGTTGTGTGGCGCGAGGCTTATTTTATTTCTCCTTAGGTTTTATTCCAAGTGTGAGTTTCTGAACCTTATTTTGGTATGAATCGTGCTGCTACTTCATGGAATATTATCTGTTGGAATGTGCGTGGTATTGGTTCCGATGAAAAGCATTTGGCTCTGCGTTCTCACATTGAAAATTCGGGGTGTTCGATAATTTGTCTTTAGGAGACAAAACGTGATCATTTTGATCATTCCTATTTGCGTAAGTTTTGCCCGAAACCATTCGATAAGTTTGCGTTCGTTCCCTCCATAGGTGCCTCGGGTGGGCTTCTGGTTATTTGGAATAGTGCAAGATTTTCTGGTCCAGTATCTTTCTCGGTGCAATGGGCATTAGTAATCTCGTTTAAGTCCATGCACTCGTCTCATGCTTGGACCCTTCCAAATGTCTATGGTCCATGTACAGGTGAAGAACGTTTAAATTTTGTCTCATGGCTATATGATGTGCAAATTGGCGCATCGGAGGATTGGGTGCTTATGGGTGACTTTAACTTTATACGTTCGCCGGCAAATAGAAACCGTCCCGGAGGAGACCTGGCTGATATGATTACTTTCAATGATATCATTAGATCTCAATGTTTGGTGGAAATTCCTCTTCGTGGTGCTACGTTTACATGGAGTAATATGCAATAGGAGCCCCTTTTAGAGCAATTGGATTGGTTTCTCGTGTCGAATCATTGGACCTCCTCTTATCCAAATACGACAGTATGATCGCTCGCGAGACCAGTTTCAGATCATGTTCCATGCCTTTTCTTTGTCCAATCAAATTTTGCTAGATCCAAGCTTTTCCGCTTTGAATTTTTTTGGATCTCTCACCCGGGTTTCAAAGATGTGGTCATGAACTCGTGGGCGTCTTCAGTTCAGATTACTGATCCTGCCAGACGAATTAATGGTAAGCTTAAAGCGCTTGCTTACGCCCTGCGTCAGTGGAGTAGGGCCCTCTCGCGTCTCTCTTTACTGCTTGAAAACTCTGAAAAAACTCTGAAGCTCTTGGACGGCATTGAGGAGAAACGTCAGCTAGTCCTTCATGAATGGAATTTCAGGCAAATTATCAAAGCTCATATTACACGTCTCCAAGATTACAAGCAACAATACTGGAGAAAAAGGTGTACTATTCGTTACATCAAGTTTGGGGCTGAAAACACTAAGTTCTTTCAACGGATGGCCACGGAAAGACATAGATTCAATTCTATTGCCGCTCTGACTCTAGAAAACGGGGTGGTGTCGGAGGATCATGACAGCAAAGCTGCTGCTCTTTTTCATGCTTTCCGTGATAGGTTGGGAGTTTCTGTTCCAATTGAGATGAGGTTCAATCTAGATGCTCTTGTTTCGGCCAATGTTGATCTTTCTGATCTATCTCGACCTTTTTCTCATGATGAAATTGATAAGGCAGTTAAGCATCTTCCTGTTGACAAAGTACCGGGACCGGACGGTTTTAATGGGTGTTTTTGAAATCATGCTGGGAGATAATCCAGTATGATTTTTATGATCTTTGTCAGAGCTTTTGGGAAGGCAAAATCTCTTTGGACTGTCTCAATTCGTCCTTAATCACACTCATACCTAAAAAGTTAAACCCTACAACGGTGAATGATTTTCGTCCCATTTCGTTGCTTAACTGTTGTCTTAAATTGTTGACTAAGCTGCTCGCCGATCGCCTTCAAAAAGTTATCCTCAAAATCATTCATGAGAATCAGTATGGATTTATTAAGGGTAAATCCATTCAGGATTGTTTAGCTTGGGCGTTCGAATATATTCACCAATGTGAGCATTCTGACAGAGAAATTGTTCTCCTAAAGCTTGATTTCGAAAAAGCCTTTGATTTAGTGGAACACGATCTGATTTTTTCCATGATGGAAAAGTTGGGGTTCGATAATAAATGGATTCAGTGGGTCAGATTATTACTGGACTCTGGCCATTCCTCGGTGCTCCTGAACTCTATTCCTGGTAATTCTTTTCAGTGCAAAAGAGGAGTCCGTCAGGGCGACCCGGTGTCGCCTTTATTGTTTGTCTTAGCGGTGGAGTTATTGCAATATGTGATTAATGATGAGTTTGCTAAAGGAAATCTGAGCCTGCCAATCCCAAGACAGGGTAAATTCCCCATCATTCAATACGCTGACGGTACAATCATTATTCTCCCAGCTTGCAAGGAGCAACTACTCCACCTTAAGAAAATCCTTCAAGACTTTGCTCTCTCCTCGGGTCTGAAAATTAATTTCCAAAAGTCTATTTTGGTGCCAATTAATGTTGATCCATCTGTTGCTGCCGAGCTTGCTGCTGAGTTTGGTTGCAAGATAGGTAAAATGCCTTTTACCTACCTTGGCCTCCCACTTGGCACCACCAAGCCTACTATGACTGATCTATTGCCTCTTGTGGATCGAGTTGAGAGAAGACTCTCCAGCACATGCTCGCTCCTTTGTCATGCTTCTAGGATAAATTTGGTCAACTCTGTGGCTACTTCCATGATCAATTTTGCTATGTGCACGTTGCAGCTAAATGCTGGTTTTATGAATTACTTTGATAAGGTGAGACGAAGATTTGTCTGGACCAAGAAGAATGAACAAGGTGAATCTTGTAACTCTTTGGTTGCTTGGCAAAGAGTTTGCTGCCCCAAGGTGCATGGGGGCCTGGGTGTTGTTAATATCAAAGTCCAGAATCAGGGTGTCCTGCTCAAATTCCTTATAAATTCTATAACAGGGCCGAGCTGCCTTGGGTCAGACTCATATGGGACTCTTACTACTTGAAGTTTGTGCCTCACGCGTCCCCGATTTGTGGTTCTTTTTGGTGGAAGCAAATCTGCAAGCTAATGCCAATTTTCAGAGGTATATCTTCCCCGTTGGTTGGTAATGGTAAAAATATTGCCATGTGGCATGACAAATGGCATGAGGTTCTTCTGGCAGATCGTTTTGCATGCCTCTTTTCTTTTGTCATTAATGAGGACTGCTCGGTGGCAGAGTTCTATGCTTATAATGATTGGTCCGACATGTTCCACATCCCCCTCTTGCCAGAAGCATTCGAGGAACTTCAATTAGTGCTTTCTTTCAAACCGGAAAGCCTTAACCACTCAGATGCAGCGGACTCTTGGAACTATGTCTGGGGGCAAGTGTATTTTTCCCAAAAAATTCATGAGCACTGTCATAAGGACATTGTGGTGCCTCCACCTTTTGCTTGGATTTGGAAATCTAAACTGCATATGAAACTTAAGGTATTTATGTGGTTTTTGCTGACAGACAGATTAAATATAGGAACATGCTCAGAAGACGTCACTTTAACATTAATGAAGGATTCAACTGCGTCCTTTGTAGCGCTGGGGTGGAAGAACCATTGAGCATTTAATTTTCACGTGCCCCTTTAGCTCTTCTTGCTGGCAGAAAGTGGGGATTGTTTGGAATCTGAACCTCTCCAGAATAGAAGCCATCCAAGCTGCCAGACAATCTTTTAACGGGGAACTTTTCTTTGAATTTGTGGGGATCGTGGCCTGGAATATTTGGAAGGAAAGGAACAACTTTATTTTCAGGCAGATACCACCTTCTTTGGCAGCTTGGAGAGGAAGAACCAAGGAGGACCTCCTCCGGCTCAAATTTAGAGTTAACAAAGCTCATTGGGACTATATTACCTTATTTGCCCTAGCTTTGTAATTTAATCCTCTCCACTGATCTTTTCAGTCACCCACTACTTGTATTAGCTTCCCCTAGTTGACTCTTTTCACCCCCCCGAGGGCTTTCCCTCAAGAGTATGTACATACGATGTAACTCCATTTTATTTTAATGCAACACAGTAGGAGCCTCTCTTGCTGTTTTCAAGGTAAAAAAATGTTGCCATTTGTTAATCCTTGTAACACTGCAATTTGTCAAAATATGCAGCTAGAAATCACTAGCACTATCTAATTTTTGCAACTAAAATTCGGTAATGAAGCATAGATTTCATTCATAGATTAAGAAGTCGTTCTTAATTTATACAAATAGTTCAACTCGACAGCTGGACCGACCAAACTTCTCCCCAATTGTTGCCAACCACGTACTGAAATAGCTAGTTCAACTATATATACCAGCTAATTTTAAGTACGTTGTACAGTTCGACCACACATCTATAGTCATATGAACTGAACAAAATAGCCCCTAAATACTACTACTACTACGGAGGGGCTTTGTGCTACTTCCGGCAGCCTCTCCTCTGTCGAGCGCACTCAGTAAGAGGCAGAGGAGGAGGAGCCTACCGACAAGCTGGACAAATGCAATACGGTGCTTGCCGCTGCTGCACGTTTTGCGACGCTCGCCACCTCGAACGCCCACTGCCGCTCCAGACGATCCCTCTTGAAGCGGCCGGACTGCTCATAGATCTCCTGATTCCTCGCCTCTGCGTCGGCGTGTGCTGCAGCCACAACTGCGGTAAGGCTCTTTGCATGCTCGACGAGGTGCTCCTCCTCCTCCCGCAGGAACTCGATGTAGTGCGCAAGGTCGCTGATGCGTGTGCGGGCCTCCACCTCCGCCTCCCGCCTTCGGGGCACGGTGGCGGAGCGGGTGATAATCCCGGCGGTCGATGGTGGGATGGCGGCCATGGCGTCCGACGATGGGGTGGCGGCCACGACCACCACCTCCCGCCTTCGGGCCGCGGTGGCGGAGCAGGTGATGGCCACGGTGGCCGGCAGTGGGGTGGCGGCCATGACGGGCACCTCCCGCCTTCGGGCCGCGGCGGCGGAGCGGGAGATGGCCCTGGCTTTCGAAGGTGGTGTGGCGGCAACGGCGGCCAACAACAGCTGTCGCCGGGCAGCGGCGGCGGAGCGTGTGGTGGGTGTTCCGCACACACCCAACAGGGACGCCACACGCACTACACTACGCCGGGGACTGCGCCACCGCCGCAGTGTAGCCTCCCAGCTGGAGCTGTCCTCTGATGATGGCGGCGTGGCTGAATGATGATGACGGAACGGTGCCATTGGCCATTGTGGGAGAAGCAGACGAGACAAGCTACAGGGAGGGAGGGGAAAATGCGACGCAGGACTCGCCGGCCGTGAGGGTTTTTATAGCAGGCCGATAAGCATTGGGATTTTGGGGGATTTCACCGAGTCGGGCGGGAAGCTTGCGCGGGAACCTGTGAGGTTGCGCGGGAACGGGCTCACCGAAGATTCTTTGGCGCCACCGTTTGGCCAAAAGAACGCCCCCACGCGGTACGCAAGCTTGCGCTGTAAGCCGTCTGCGGCAGCGGGGTCACAAGAAGTGCGAGAGGAGGACGAAAGGACACGTACACATACGGTTAATAAAAAAATGTTTGCGATTTAATTACCTATTATACCCCATCATGGTTTATAAGTAGGATTTAACTAATAAAATACGAATGCATGTTGCCAAAGATTATATTGTTGGTGTCGTATTTGAACATAGTTTCCGGAAATCCCTTTTGGAGCTCGGCCTCCGATGAGGCCTCCAAATTCAAAATTGAAATTTCATCAAAATTCATTTTTTTTACATTTCAAAAAATTCTAAAGAATAATATAGATATACATGAAGGTATAACACACATGTGTGTAAATTTTCAGTTCAAAATACATTGAAATAAGGGCTGTGCAAAAAAGACAAATCTGAGGCTATTTAACACATGATACTATTCATCTTCCCATGCCATGAATTTGTCTTTTTTATAGGTCGTAACTCAAGGTATTTCATCATGAATTTTTACACACATGTGGGTTACATCCTTACATACACGCATATTTTTTCAGAATTTTTTGAAGCAAAAAAGTTTGAATTTGAAATTTTCAAGAATAAAGGCCTCCATGGAGCTCGGCCTCCAAAACGCCTCTCTCTATAATTTCCAGCTATACAATTTTTGTAACATGCATTAACACTATTTTGGTTAAATTTAAGGTTATATACCAGCAAGCGTTTGCCCGCAACGCACATGTCTTATTCCATCACAAACAGCTTGGATGGATCTACTGTATGCCACGTATTGCACACGCAACTCTAATCTAATTCGTGCTTGATGTCTCCGACATCGCTCGCACAGTTCGTCTTATTTGCCACGTATCACTGTGCCGGCCTCTGCTCGCGTCCCTCGGCAAGCTCTGCTCGCCGTTAGGCACCGCGGCGCGCTCTGTCGCGTCCGTTGGCACGCTCTGCTCGCGTCCATCGGCGCGCTCGGCTTGTGGACAACTTTTCCTTGCGCGTTCAACTGCTATATGCATATATATATATGGTTGCTCGCCGTTGAGGCAACTGCGGAGCGCTCTGCCAGCGTTTGGGCGTGCGCACGATCATGTCGGGGGACCCATATGCATGTGGTTGGGCCGCGCGCGTTGCCACGCGATGCAGTTACGTGCGGCACGATGGAGTTACGCGCTGCAAATTAGAACTGCCATCAGGGCCTGTTGATATTCCTGGCCGTCTGGCTTCCCCTTTAATTCCCATGGCCATTATAACCTTAGTCTCTTCAACCTTTCGATTTCGCCCCACAACACAACAAGCACACCCACGACGACACATAGAGAGGGGATGTCCAGCGGCGCTCCAATGGAGTTCGGCGAGCATAGAGTGGAGACCAACGCGAGGGAGACGGATCTCTCGGTGGTGTACACCATCGACCCGGCCGTGGTGGACGACTACATCAACAGCGTTGAGCAGTTGCTTTGCTCGAGACAAGTAGAAGGTGGTCGGCATCAACCTCCAGTACTCCGCCGGTTGTCCCGGCATAGATTAGAAGGTTGCCGTCGCCCAGTTGTGCGTGCGCCATCATGTCCTCATCTACCAATACTGCATGGCCACAGAACCTTGCGACCGTTTCAACAGGTTTGTCAACAACACCGACTACAAGTTCGCCACGGTGGAAACCAAAGACGATGTAAATGCGCTCAGTGTTACGGGCTTGGCCTGCAAGAACCTTGTCAAAATCTGTGACCACTACTGGGTCTGGGGCAGCACGAAAAAGGACTCCCTGGTCGAAATCGCCTCGGCATCATCGACCCCTACTATGAAAAGATGAAGCAGGATGCCCAGAGAACAAGTCCCCTATCCTGGCACAGGGCCTGGATGCGACAACTGGATGAACCTCACCTCAGGTTCGTGGCCAAGAGCGTGTACACATGCTACGAGATGCATAGGCGGATCGTTGACATGAGGAAGTTCCTCGTTAACCAAATCGACGAGCCCGGATTGAGCCAAAATCGGAGCAAGGGTCACAAGAAGTGGATGATGATCAGATGATCGTTTATGCTAGTTAATCATGCATGTAATAGTTCACTTTGGTGTGTGGAAATGCCATGGTTGTAGTAGCCACCTATGTAAGTGGATGTTTAATTTGGTTATGCAAGCATGTCCTTATAAGTGTGTGTATATATTTATATATGTTGTTGTTCTATATGCAATCCCATTGCACAACACACACGTCTTATTAGCAGCAACCGTCTGTGTTATTATCGCTCTTCACACACATTTCTGATTATAGACCTGTTTGCCGTGTATCACACACATCTTGTTAAGTTGAACCGTTTCTATTGTCATGTCTCAACGCAAACAGTTCATCCGAGTGAACCGCATGCCATATATCGCACACACCTTGATCTGGCTGACTGTTTCTTTTGTGTTACCTAATCACAAACAATTCATCCGAGTGAACCGTATGCTGTATATCGCACACATCTCCACCTTGTTGCCCGTTTCTTTTGTTCCTCCTCTTTGCAAATAGTTAATTGAACTGAACTGTATGCCCTGCATCGCACACACAACTAAAATCTGAACTGTTTTTATGGCTCCGCCATCACAAACGTTTTGCACCTTTTTTAACGGTTTTTTAGACCACTGTTTGCGATTGTGGCATCGCACACAGTTTCGTCGAAGGGTCTCTGATCGTAGTGTCGCGTTAGCAGCATCCTGCAGTAGTGTACCGATGATGTGGGAGTAGTTTACCACAGACCTATACGAGTCCATAGCTAGTAGCTAGATGGCTTCTTCTCTCTCTTTCATCTTCAATACAATGTTCTCCTCGATGAGTTCTATCCGATGTAATCTTCTTTTGTGGTGTGTTTGTTGAGATCCGATGAATTGTGAGTTTATGATCAGATTATCTATGAATATTATTTGAGTCTTCTCTAAACTCTTTTATCCATGAATAAAATAGCTTTGTATTTCTCTCCGATCTATTGATTTGGTTTGGCCAACTAGATGGATCTATCTTGCAATGGGAGAGGTGCTTTATGATGGGTTCAATCTTGCGGTGTCCTCACCCAGTGACATAGTAGGGGTAGCGAGGCACGTATTGTATTGTTGCCCTTAAGGGTAAAAAGATGGGGTTTATATCATATTGCTTGATTTTATCCCTCTACATCATGTCATCTTGCTTAAGGCATTACTCCGTTCTTATGAACTTAATACTCTAGATGCATGCTGGATAGCGGTCGATGTGTGGAGTAATAGTAGTAGATGCAGGCAGGAGTCAGTCTACTTGTCATGGACGTGATGCCTATATTCATGATCATTGCCTTGGATATCGTCATAAGTATTCGCTTTTCTATCAATTGCTCAACAGTAATTTGTTTACCCACCGTATGCTTTATTCAAGGGAGAAGCCTCTAGTGAAACCTATGGCTCCCGGGTCTATTTTCCATCATATATTTTCAGATCTATAAAACCAAAAAATACATTGCGGCAATTTATCTGTTTTTATTTTATTTTATGTTTTAGTAATCTTTTATATCTATCTCTATCAGATCTCATCCTTGCAAGTGACCATGAAGGGATTGACAACCCCTTTATCGCGTTGGGTGCAAGTGTTTGATTGCTTGTGTAGGTGCATGTAGTAGGGACTTACGTGTACCTCCTACTAGATTGATACCTTGGTTCTCAAACTAAGGGAAATACTTACCTCTACTTTGCTGCATCACCCTTTCCTCTTCAAGGGAAAAACCAACGCAAGCTCAAGAAGTAGCAGGAAGAATTTCCGGCGTCGTTGCGGGGGAGGTTCTACATCAAGCCTACCAAGTACCCAGCATAAACTCTTGGCTCTTGCACTTACATTATTTTCCATTTGCCTCTCGTTTTCCTCTTCCCCACTTCTAAAACATTTTCAGAAAAACACAAAAAATATTTGCCTTCTTTTCGTTTGCCTTTTATGTCTTACTTGGTTTGTTTGCTTGTTCGCTTGGAATAATTGTGTATTTAATGAAAATCAGAAAACAAATAGTTTATGGATCCTCATCCACTGGCTAATTCTTTTTAAGGGATCCAATTATGATGAACCAAATACTAGTGAGTTGTGTGCACTAGATTATCTTTATGAAGTTTTGCTTGAAATTCGTGAACCTAAAAATTGTGAAGAAATTTATGAAGTGATTCCCGATAGCTCCTTGAATAAAAAGCATGATTGCAATGATGTTATTATAAATCCTATTAATGTCAATTGTGCTAATAATATGCAAATCCCTAAGATTGGGGATGATAATTTTGATATGTCCACTACATATTGCAATGATCATGATTGAGGTGATTCTTCTTATGATCTTGAAAATTTATTTAAGCCTCATGATGAATATGTTTGCAATAATTTTGAAAGTGGGTTTGAAGTGTGTCAACTATAGGTAATAATGATCACACTACTTTGGAGAATGATCAATCATATGAATTTTTTTATAAAGTGGGATTGGAGAAGTCATGACTTTATTTGACAACCCCACTATTTTGGAAGAGCGTCAACTTTGCATGCATGTGGATCATGAAGAGAATATTTTATGTGATAGTTATATTTTTGAATTTTATTATGATCCTACATGTAATTATCATGAGAGAGGAAAATATGGTTGTAGAAATTTCCATGTCGCTAAATTACCTCTCGTTATATTGAGATTGCTATTATTTCATTCTTCTTCCTTGCATATGCTAGATCTTGCTTGTCTTGCTAATTTCTTTTCCTATAAAATGCCTATGCATAGGATGTAAGTTAGACTTAGATGTGATTTTCACATGCTATATGATGCTCTTTTTGTGCTTCAATTCTTGTCTTTCATGTCACCATCATTAAAGTTGTCAATGCCTAACTAAAATGATTTAAATAAAAGTGCTTGTTGGGAGACAACCCAATATTTTTCCTTTCTGTTTCTATGAGTATACACATTATTACTTCTATAGTAATTGTGTTTTAGTGTTTTAATTACTGTTTTTACACAAGATTGATATACAAATTTCCTACATTGTCTTAATATTTCAGAATTTTTAGAGTTACAGAAGTTTGAGCTAAATTCAGATCTTCACAGACTGTTCTGTTTGTTGACAGATTCTGTTTTTATGTGTTGTTTGCTTATTTTGATGAATCTATGGGTAGTATCGGGGGGCATAAACCATGGAGAAGTTTGAATACAGTAGATATAAAACCATTATAAATTTAGAATGAGTTCACAACAGTAACTAAAGTGGTGATTTGCTTTTCTTATACTAACCGAGGTGGGCACAACCCACCTGGGCGTGCCTGGGGGCCCAGGCGCGCCCTGGTGGGTTGTGCCCCCCTCGGGGCACCCCCAGGTGCTGCTCTCACCCATCCTGGGTGTTCTGGTCCATAAAAATTCCCCAGAAAGTTTCGCTGCATTTGGACTTCATTTGATATTTATTTTCTGCGATGTAAAAAACAAGTAGAAAACAACAACTGGCACTTGGTACTATGTCAATAGGTTAGTCCCAAAAAAATTTATAAAATGATTGTAAAATGCTTGTAAAACATCCAAGAATGATAATATAACAGTATGGTATAGATACGTTGGAGACGTATCAGCATCCCCAAGCTTAATTCTTGCTCGTCCTCGAGTAGGTAAATGATAAAAACAGAATTTTTGATGTGGAATGCTACCTAACATGCCATCTCATATTCTTTTCTTTTGTAGCATGGGCATTTGGACTTTTATATGGTTCAAAGCAATAGTCTAGTTTTGACATGAGACTTAAATACTCAAGCATATCAACAAGCAATCATGCCTTTCAGAATATCAACGCAAAAATAAGTTATCCCTAGCCCATCATACTCAATCATTGATCCATTCATGAAACACACTCGCATATTAGCTACACCAATTGCTCACGTACGATCATAGTGCCTCCTAGTTCATGCTTTATAAGAGAAGATGGAGACTCAAATTAAAAATAAAATCGCATAATGTAAAAGAAAGGCCCTACGCAGAGGGAAGTAGGGATTTGTAGAGGTGCTAGAGCTCGAAGCAAAAAAACTTATAGATAAAAACATTTTGGGAGGCATACTTTTCCCACCAACGAAAACGACTTAGAGTTCCCCACACTTTCCATGCTAGATATATCATAGGCGGTTCCCAAACAAAAAGTAAAGTTTATTCCTTTTTCCACCATACTTTCACTTTCCATGGCTAGCCGAATCCACGGTTGCCCTCCGTACCAACACTTTCCAAGGAATTTATTGTTTGACAACATAAAGTAAATTCATTTTTCATTTCGGGACTGGGCATCCCTAATACCTTTGCCTTACTCTAGTGCAATGACAAGTGAATAAACACTCATCGTCAGAATAACACATCTAGCATGGAAAATATCGGCCACCCCTCACTGCCTCGCGAGCGGTACGAGCACACAAAAGAGAATTTTATTTTTAAACTTAGAGATGGCACATACAAATTTTCTTAGAACGGCAAAAGAATACCGCATATAGGTAGATATAGTGGACTCATGTGGCAAAACTGGTTTAAAGGATTTTGGATGCACAAGTAGTGATCATACTTAGTGCAAAATGAAGGCTAGCAAAAGGTTGAGAAGTGACCAACTAAGAAACGAATAATCTCATAAGCAAGCATTGAGCATAATTAACATCGAATAATGCATGACAAGTAGGATGTAATTTCATTGCATAACTATTGACTTTCGTGCTTGCATAGGGAATCACAAACCTTAACACCAATATTCTTACTAAAGCACAATTACTCATCAACATGACTCACATATCACATCATCATATCTCAAAACTATTACAAGGAATAAATTTTATTTTGTCCAATGATCTTCATGAAAGTTTTTATTATATCTTTCTTGGATATCTATCACTTTGGGACTAATTTTCATGTGTTGCTTTTGATAAGCTCAAACAAATATAAGTGAAGAACATGAGCATAATATTTCTTTCTCTCAAATTAATTTAACTGAAGCAAGAGAGAATTTCTTCAAAAATTCTAAAGCACACCGTGCTTAAAAATATATAAGTGAAGCACTAGAGCAATTCCATAGAAAAGAGCTTCGTTGATGGGATGTGAGTGTCGCTTACCTAGCCTCTCTAGCAACTATTTGAGGACTCTATTTTATTTAAAAACTTTCAGTTCTAAGTGTTTTATTAAAACAACAAGTAAAACAAAATAAAATGGCATTTCAAGGATAGCACACATCATGTGAAGAAGCAAAAACTTAGGCTCAACCGATACTAACCGATAATTGTTGAAGAAGAAAGGTGGGGTGCCTACCGGGGCATCCCCAAGCTTAGATGCTTGAGACTTCTTGGAATATTAACTTGGGGTGCCTTGGGAATGCCTAAGCTTGAGTTTTTGTGTCTCCTTAATTCCTCTCATATCACGGTTTTCCTAAATCTCAAAAACTTCATCCACACAAAACTCAACAAGAACTCATGAGATAAGTTAGTATAAATCAATGCAAAAACCTTATCATTCTCTACTGTAGCAAATAACAAAAATTATTATTCAGCATTGCATACTAAATGCCTCTGCATATTTAATACTTCTATCCTCAAATAGAATCATTAAACAAGCAAACATATGCAAACAATGCAAACATAATAGCAATCTGCCAAAACAGTACAGTCTGTAAAGAATACAAGATTCATCATACTTCCCTAACTCCAAAAAATCTGAAAATTTACCACACTGTAGAAAATTTGTCAGAGCTTGTTATGAAAAAAGTTTCAACATTTTATCACATTCTGACTTTTCTAGGGAAATTTTGCAATAGTGATAAACTTTCTGTTTTTAAACAGCAACATATAGACTTGCAAAATAAGCATGGTAAAGGCTATCCTTGACATTTTTATTGAAAATAAAGATGCAAAACATTATTCTAAGTAACAGCAAGCAAATCCTAACAAAATACAATGATGCTCCAAGCAAAACTCATATCATGTGACGAATAAAAATGTAGCCTCAAGGTTACAGATATTGTTGGAGACGAAAGAGGGGATGAATTCCGGGGCATCCCCAAGCTTAGTTGCTTGGATCTTCCTTGAATATTACCTTGGGGTGCCTTGGGCATCCCCAAGATTAGGGTATTGTCACTCCTTATTTTCCTCATATTGACATCTCACCCCAAACTTGAAAACTTCAATCACACGAAACTTAACAGAACCTCGTGAGATAGGTTAGTATGATAAAGAACAAATCATTTCACTTTGGTACTGTCAAAGACAAGATTCATAATTGTTTCCACACAATGCCTACTGTAGCATATCATTTCTACAATTTATATTGAGCAATATAAGGCATAGAAACTAGAAAATAAGCAAACTATGCATTGAAAACAGAATCTGTCAAAAACAGAACAGCCTATAGTAATCTGTACTCCAACCATACTTCTGCTACTCCAAAAATTCTGAAAAAATAGTACAACGTAGAGAAATTGTATATCTATAACCTGTAAAAAATTCAGATCAAAAGCACGTTCCATTTAATTTTCAAATTTCCTGGACTGAGCGCAAAAGTTTCTGTTTTTGCACAGATTCAAGTCAACTATCATCCACACTATCCCAAAGGCTTTATTTGGCACTTTATTGAAACAAAAGAAATAAAACATGATTACTACAGTAGCATAATCATGTGAACACACAAAAAAAGTAGGTAAAAGTGTTGGACTGTCTCATGATTTGGCGCTTTTCTGTTATGCTTTTTAGCTAGACATGATGATTTCAATGATGCTCGCATAAAAGATATGAATTGAAACATAACAAGAGCATCATGAAACACAAGGCAAGCACATTTAAGCCTAACCCACTTCCTATGGATAGGGATTTTGTGAGAAACTCACTTTTGGGAGCAAGAATCAACTAGCATAGGAAGGCAAAACTAACATAACTTCAAGATTTTCAACACATAGAGAGGAAATTTGATATTATTGCAATTCCTACAAGCATATGTTCCTCCCTCATAATAATTTTCAGTGGCATCATGAATGAATTCAACAATATAACCATCACATAAAGTATTCTTTTCATGATCCATAAGCATAGAAATTTTCTTACTCTCCACATAAGAAAATTTATTCTCACCAATAGTAGTGGGAGCAAATTCAACAAAATAACTATCATGTGATTGAAAATTAAAATCATGATGACAAGTTACATGGTTATAATTATTTTTTATAGCATACATGTCATCACCATAATCATCATAGATAGAAACTTTGTTCTCATAATCAATTGAAATCTCTTCCAACATAGTGGATTCATCATTAAATAAAGTCATGACCTCTCCAAATCCACTTTCATCAATATAATCATCATAAGTAGGAGGCATGAAATCATCATAGTAAATTTTCTCATCAAAACTTGGGGGACTAAAAATATCATCTTCATCAAACATAGCATCCCCAAGCTTATGGCTTTGCATACCACTAGCATCATGGCTATTCAAAGAATTAATACTAGCAACATTGCAATCATGCTCATCATTCAAATATTTTGTGCCAAACATTTTATTGACTTCTTCTTCTAACAATTGAGCACAATTTTCTGATCCATCATTTTCAAGAAAGATATTATAAAGATGATCAATAATATAATGCAACCTCAATTCCATTTTTTTTGTAATTTTCTTTTGTAAACCAAACTAGTGATAAAACAAGAAACTAAAAGATTTAGTTGCAAGATCTAAAGATATACCTCCATGCACTCATCTCCCCGGCAACGGTGCCAGAAAAGAGCTTGATGTCTACTATGCAACTTTATTCTTGTAGACTCGTGTTGGGCTTCCAAGCGCAGAGTTTTGTAGGATAGTAGCAATTTTCCCTCAAGTGGATGACCCAAGGTTTATCAATCCGTGGAAGGTGTAGGATGAAGATGGTCTCTCACGAACAACCCTGCAAGCAAATATAAGAAATCTCTTGTGTCCCCAACACACCCAATTCAATGGCAAATTGTATAGGTGCACTAGTTCGGTGAAGAGATGGTGATAAAAGTGTAATATTGATGGTAGAAATATATTTTTATAATCTGAATAAATAAAAACAGCAAGGTAGCAAATAGTAAACGGGCACAAAAACGGTATTGCAATGCTTGAAAACAAGGCCTAGGGTCCGTACTTTTGCTAGTGTAATCTCTCAACAATGCTAATGTAATTGGATCACATAACCATCCCTCAACGTGCGATGAAGAATTACTCCAAAGTTCCTATCTAGCGGAGAACATAAGAATAAATTGTTTGTAGGGTACAAAACCACCTCAAAGCTATTCTTTCTGTTCGATCTATTCAAGAGTTCGTACTAAAATAACACAAATCTATTCTTTCCGTTCGATCTATCCTAGAGTTCGTCCTAAAATAACACCAAAGCAAATTCATATTCATAATACTCAATCCAACACAAAGAACTTCAAAGAGTGCCCCAAGATTTCTACCGGAGAAACAAGGAGAGGAACGTGCATCAACCCCTATGCATAGATTACCCCAATGTCACCTCGGGAATCCGCGAGTTGAGTGCCAAAACATGTATCAAGTGAATCAATATGATACCCCATTGTCACCACGAGTATTTTATTGCAAGACATATATCAAGTGTTCTCAAATCCATAAAAGTATTCAATCCGATAACAATGAAATCTCACAGGGAAAAACTCAATTCATCACAAGATAGAGAGGGGAAAACAGCATATGATCCAACTACATGAACAAAGCCCGTGATACATCAAGATTGTGCCATCTCAAGAACACGAGAGAGAGAGATATTAAACACATAGCTAATGGTACAAACCCTCATCTTCGAGGGTGGACTACTCCCTCCTCATCGTGGTGGCCGCCGGGATGATGAAGATGGCCACCGGTGATGATCTCCCCCTCCGGCAGGGTGCCGGAACGGGGTCTACATTGGTTTCTCGTGGCTACAGAGCCTTGCGGTGACAGAACTTCTGATCTAGGGCTACCACGTAGGGTTATGGAATATTTGTGAATTTATAGGGCGAAGAGGGGGTCGCGAGGCCACCGAGGTGGGCACAACCCACCTGGGCGCGCCTGGGGGGGCAGGCATGTCCTGGTGGGTTGTGCCCCCCTCGGGCACCCCCATGTGCTGCTCTGGCCCATCCTGGGTGTTCTGGTCCATCAAAATTCTCCAAAAAGTTTCGCTGCATTTGGACTCCGTTTGATATTGATTTTCTGCGATGTAAAAAACAAGTAGAAAACAACAACTGGCACTTGGCACTATGTCAATAGGTTAGTCCCAAAAAATTATATAAAATGATTGTAAAATTCTTGTAAAACATCCAAGAATGATAATATAATAGCATGGAACAATCAAAAATTATAGATACGTTGGAGACGTATCACCAGTTGTTGTTTTTTCCTTGTTTTCGACTTTCTAAGCGTGGGGGAGTTGATACGTCCATTTTGCATCACGTTTTCCTACTGTTATTTATAATGTTTTTATGCATAATAATGCTTTTGGGAGTAATTATAATGCCTTTTACACAAAGAGGGAGAATACCGGCAACTGGAATTCAGGACCTAAAAAAGCTACGCCAGAGTTACCTATTCTACACATCTCCAAATGAGCTAAAAATTTACGGAGAATTGTTCTGCAGTATATGAAAAATATTGGAGCAAATAACTACTAGAGGGGGCTCACTAGGTGGGCACAACCCACCTAGGCACGCCAGGGAGCCCAGGCGCGCCCTGGTGGGTTGTGCCCTCCTCTGCCCACCTTTGGTGCCCATCTTCTGGTATATAAGTCATTTTGACCTAGAATAAATAACAGGAGGATTTTCGGGATGAAGTGCCACCATATTAAGGCGGAACTTGGGCGGGAGCACTTTTGCCCTCCGGTGGAGCGATTCCGTCGGGGGAACTTCCCTCCCGGAGGGGGAAATCATTGCCATCGTCATCACGAACAACTCTCCCATGTTTGGGAGGGCCATCTCCATCAACATCTTCAACAACACCATCTCCTCTGAAACCCTAGTTCATCTCTTGTGTTCAATCTTTGTACCAAAACCTTAGATTGGTACTTGTGGGTGACTAGTAGTGTTGATTACATCTTGTAGTTGATTATTGTATGGTTTATTTGGTGGGGGATTATATGTTCAGATCCATTATGCTATTTAATACCCCTATGATCTTGAGCATAATAATTATTTGTGAGAACTTTTGTTCTTGAGGTCACAGGAGAAGTCATGTTGCAAGTTATCACGTGAATTTGATATGTGTTCGATATTTTGATGATATGTATGTTGTGATTCCCTTAGTGGTGTCATGTGAACGTCGACTACATGGCACTTCACCATATTTGGGCCTAAGGGAATGCATTGTGGAGTAGTTATTAGATGATGGGTTCTGAGAGTGACAGAAGCTTAAACCCTAGTTTATGCACTACTTCGTAAGGGAACGATTTGGATCCAAAAGTTTAATGCTATGGTTAGATTTTATCTTAATACTTTTCTCGTAGTTGTGGATGCTTGCGAGGGGGTTAATCATAAGTAGGAGGTTTGTTCAAGTAAGAACAACACCTAAGCACCGGTCCACCCACATATCAAATTATCAAAGTAGCGAACATGAATTAAACTAACATGATGAAAGTAGCGTCGTGAAATTCCGGTGTACCCTCAAGAACGCTTTGCTTATTATAAGAGACCGTTTTGGCATGTCCTTTGCCACCAAAGGATTGGGCTACCTTGCTGCACTTTATTTACCATTACCGTTACTTGCTCGTTACAAATTATCTTGCTATCAAGCTACCTATTACCAACAATTTGAGTGCTTGCATAAATTACCTTGCTGAAAACCAGTTGTCATTTCCTTCTGCTCCTCGTTGGGTTCGATACTCTTACTTATCAAAAGGACTACGATTGATCCCCTATACTTGTGGGTCATCACCCGCATGTGGGTGAACCAAAGTGAAACGACAATTATTTGCGGGAGCCGTTTCGACGACCCAGGAGGAGCCAGAAGCGGTAGTGTATCCACTGTAGTAGTAATTGTTTTTCTGGGTAGCGGTAGAGTGTCTCCACTGTACTAGTAGTAATTTTTTCTCTGGGCTCAAGACAAAAGAGCCCATCCACCCTAAATAATAAAATCAATTCAAAAGCCCATATTTACTTAATGAGAGGCACTCCCTAGCACCCCCCCAAAACCTGGGTGCTCTTCTTCCTCCTCAACCCCACCTCACAACAGCTCGCTCCACTCGTACCCCAAATTCCTCACTTCACTCCTACAGAAAACCCTAGCTCCCCTTCTTCCTCACTATTACAGAAAACCCCATCTCCCCTTGTTCTTCACTTCAACTACAACTAGGCTTGTCATTCATTACACTGCTCAAACCCGTGAGCTCGACACGACACCCGCAAGGAAAATGGAGTCGGCTGACCCCAGCACCAATAAGATGAGGCTCCCGCCAGTGGTGACGCCTTATGTAGACCTCGCACCCGGCATCAAGGGGAGAAGCGGCGAGGGCCACCCCTGGATCTGAGGAACCCGATGAATCTCGGGCGGACCTCATCAGCGATCTCCCAGACGCCATCCTTGGGGACATTATCTCCCTTCTCCCCACCAAGGATGGCTGCTACACCCAAGTCCTCGCATCTCAGTGGCGCCCTCTATGGCACTCCGCGCCTCTTAATCTTGACTGTCGTGGCCTATCTCTCTTTAATGATTTTGAATTCCCCGGAGCCATCATCTCCTCCCACCAGGGCTCCTTTCAAGGCCTCTACATCCCGGCATACCACCTGTGCAGGCCCTACACGATGGATGCCTGGCTGAAATCCCCTAAATTCAAAAAACTACAGCTGCTTGAGTTCTACTATTCCCCCAAAAATCACATACCACATATCGAACTCCATGTACTTGTGCCCTCAGCACCGATGTCCATCTCACGGTTTTCCTCCTCTCTCCACACTGCCACCTTTGCGTTGTGCAATCTACCACACAATCTAGTACAGAAGCTTCGACTCCCACTTCTCAAAAAACTTTCACTTGTGTGGGTTCGTATGTCGGAGGCCTCATTGCACAGCATCATTCACTCCAGTTGCCCTGCCCTGGAGTGCTTGGTGCTTGTTTTGACAGTTAGAGTTGGTTGTCTCCAAATTAAGTCGCCTAACCTTGTAAGAATTGGAATTTCTTTTGACGAAAGGGAGCTTATCATCGAAGATGCCTCTTCACTTCAAAGATTGATTCTTGATTCTCGTTATTCACCTTTGCAAATAAATGTCGTCTCTGCGCCTAAACTAGAGACCTTGGGTCCAATACATGATCTATGTGCTCATTTCAAGATGGCGTTTGGCTCTACAGTTATTCAGTTACTGTATATTATCATCTACACTTGTAATCACAAGCTGCATTTTTCATCTGTGTGCATAAGTTTTGTTTCATCTTGGAGTAAACTTTTTGTAATAATATTATGTTCTATGCTCAATGAAGAGTTTGTCCATGGATAGCCTATCAATGGTGCTGGATTCTGTCCAAATCTTATATATCAATATGAATACTTTTGATTTAAACAAGATTTTTGGCTTGTCGCAATGTTGTCCATGTCTGGAGAAGTTGTATATAAAGGTGATAATTTCACGCACATTGGAAGCCCGTATATAGTGTACTAGAATTAACCGTTCAGATATTGCTCTTTCAACACTCTTTTTTTAGACCTTAACTGTTTTTAATCTTCATGTCTATTTAGGCAACAAGATGGGGTAAGAAAGTTATAACCAATAGGTGATTTCATAAGCACCGGGATTTTCTCAGTTCTCATGACATTCGATTGAAGACAATAATGTTGGAATGATATGTAGCCAACCATGCAAACACTATTTGTCACATTCTTCCAACTGAATGCAAGGTTACTATTATCCATCAGGCTTAAGTTTATCAGCAGCATGGTTTTGACGGATGGGTATGCAGAAGAGCAAAAAAAAGGAGTTTCGGGTGGACAAAAGGGCTTCTGAATGTGTCGGGCTTCTATTTATAACATCTTGTGGTCATTATCCAATAAATTTTATGACCCAGGTTGTTCATTGTATGGACCTGACTGATCCATTTGATTGTGACTATCAAAAACAGTGGTGGAATTAGATGTAATTGCCTTTTTTAGTCTGGGTTTTGTCTAAACCTGATGAACAATTAACCCTCTTGCTTTTGTACAGTTTGTAAGCTGGAGTTAGATGTTGTTGCCCTTTGCAATTCGGCTGTGACCGTCATATTTTCTTTGAAGCAAGGCAAATGGCTTGCCATTTCTTTAATTACGAGAGGAACATTGTAACATATCCAACCAAGGGAAATAACATCACTCTCGCCGACTGCTTGAGCTCATTGTGCATTACAGAACCCAAGTGATTAGCCCCCGCCAGCACCCACAAACTTATTTTAAGCTCGCACACCAAATGGGTTGTAATTCTTCATAATAAAGGCTGCATGGCCGTGACAGATTTGGGTTCTGACATTTGGGACCCATGAGGAAAAAGCCTATCCAAGGTGATGTCGACTTAGTCAACAAACTATTCTGCCTACCAGTCGTTGGATTGACTTCCAACATCTGTCGTGTGTCTTCTATCTCTTGTCTTCTTCCTCCAGCCGCCCAAAACAAATCACGCTGTCTGCCCCACTTGCTCTCGCCTCCCACGGCTGGCTGCGCCTCCGTCGCCCTACATACCGTGAAACATTGGCCAGTCCATCCCTCTATTCCCCCACACATCCTACAGCTTAACTACTTATCAGTTAACTGATTTTCGAATTCGGGGTCACACGATTAGAAGGAGACAGAAGGGCCTCACCGGAGATAAGGAAGGGCCACGCCGGAGATAAGGCAGGAGCTCACCGCCGTCACCCCATTATCTATCTTAGGGTTCAGGGTGGGGCGGCGGTGGACGGTGGTGGTCGGGGCGGTGGCGCAATTCACCGGAGGAAAAATCAAATCACGGGCGGGGCTAGAGGGATAGCCGGGGGCGACGGATAGACTAGCGTTTAGCGGCGGTTCCAGGGAGGGTGGGGCGGCATGGCGCTCGCAGGAGTGCCGCCGGCCGCAGGTGGCGGTGGCCGGCGGTTCGGCCGATAACACATTTGGCGGTCTGGGAGGTGAGGACGAAGAAGGTCCAAACGCCACACGATCTTCATCCACAAATTGTTTGACCCTAACTGAAAAAATCAGTTGACTGATGTGTGGCCTCTTCCCACGTCCTGTTATTCTCCAGCGACGTCAGCCCCAACCTGCACCCGCACCGGAACAAGTCAACCCTCGTACTCCCCTCCTCCTACGACTACACCGCCGCATCTTCCACAGCTCATGTTCGTTCCCGTCTGAGGCCTCGTCGTCGTCCTCCGCCTTGGTTCGCTCGCCGTGCGCGGAGCGCCGCCGTCTGGCTTTGTCAACATGGTCAAAAACCGAGAGGAATAAGGAGATGACTATACGTGGAGAGGATGATAGTAGGGACCCACCAGGGTCATGGCAGTACGCAAGCAAGTGCCTTGTTATTACAAGCAAAAAAATGCTTCCTCCAAATGGTTTGACATCTGGGTCCCACGCCATTGTCAACATAGTCAATAAACAAGAGAATTACACAATGATCGGCTGACACCAAGGACCCAGTAGGTCACACAATTGATTTTTAGTTTTAGAGATGGAGCAGGGTATCAACGGGGCTGTGAGGGGGTTGTGGTCGTCTAACCCAGGCTTTTATTTTATGTTTACCACATGACGAGCCCAGTTGTTTCTTTTTCTTTCTAAAATGGCTAGCCTAGTTCTACTTTTTTACAGAATACCCAACAGAGGCCTACTTGCTTTTCTCAGCCCTGCTGGGCTACAGATCTTTCAAGACGAGAGGGATGCATTCGCTTGCCGAGAAAATGGCCTATAAGTAGTATGAAATGGGCTGTAAATTTTAAAAACACAGCAAACCGGCAATTAGTTTCAAATTTCATTTTTTAGGATTTCAATATATTAAATTTCATTGTTTTTTTGCACGGAAATTATGTTTTATTTAAAATTGATATAAATTTATTTTTTAAATTTGTTTGAAAGTGACTTGAAATTTCGGGATTAGAAATAGTTCGGACCACACCGCAATATGCAAAAGTTCGTTCAATTTTTTAACCGTGGGCAGGATATGGGCTGTAATGCTAACAAAAAGAATATGGGCTTCAAAAAAATCCTTGAGAATTAGCAAATGGACCGTAATTATTAGAAATAATGGCAGATGGGTTGTGTTTTTTTCCACGGATTTGCAGCTGATTTGTGGGCCTACTAGACTGACGCGTATGCTTTTCTAAAAATTGGTTGACGCGTATGCAAGGCTGTGTCAACATAGTCAACACACGAGAGCAGTGATTGTTGGATGTCCATGCAATGGCTGTCGTGCTTCTTCAATCTCTGATCTTCCTGCTCCAGCCACCCAAACCAGCGTTGGCAGGGCTGCCTGCTCCCGCCTCCCGTGGCCGGCTGTGCTGTCGTGCAGGCCTCACCATCCCGCCCTACTCCCATCGCTGTCCAAGCCACCCCTCTACTCACCCAGACCTCCTGTTATTCTCTGGCGATGGAAGCCTCACACTGCAGTCGAACCAGTAAACCATCATACTCCCCTCCTCGTGGGAAACAACTGCCGAGTATTTCCCGGCTCCAGGTCATTCCCTTCCTAGGCCTTGCCGTCGTCCACCGCCTTGGTGTTCTCAGTGTAGCGTGGTCAACGTTGCCAAGGAACGACATCCATTAGAAGAGGACTGTACATGGAGAGGCTGACAGCTAGGTCTACGGTCGCACGCAAGGAAGTGCCTCCTTATTACGTGCAAAATAATGAATGCTCCACCTGACAACGGGGACCCACCGAAAGGGCTTCTGTACTTTGCGAAAAAATGTCCCCCTGACAGTTAGGACCCACCAGTATCTTCGCACGCAAGGAAGTGCCTCCTTATTACGTGGAAAAGAAATGCTTCATTTCCCTAATAGTTGGGACCCACTAGCTACATCTTCGCATGGAAGGAAGTGCCTCCTTATTACTGCAAAAAACTGATGCCCCTTGACAACTGGGACCCACCATGTTGAAGCGTACGTAGCGTTATCTGTTTGGTCGCAAACGTGTATGTACATAGCGGTTGATCGGTCTCTCTGCAATAAACTATGGCCGAGTAAGGAGCATCACGTGTCGTAGTAGAGTTGCCGACGTAACATATCACACAGTCCCGTCTATATCATGTACACCTACGTACATCCACGTTGCAAGAAAGTAAATACGGCTACGTACGTACATACAGGCGGGGTCTTGAACGTGTACAGCGATGCCATTCTGTTCATCGACAACCAACTGGCTGGGTTGGAATGGAGGAAACTGCGATGTGTTCATCGGAGGCAACTAAGTGGGCCAGAATGCTTGTTCATCGAGAGCCAACCGGCTTGGACGGAACAACCAAAACCAGTTATGGCATACCGCAGAATGGAGGAAACGGCCTTCTGTTCGACCGGCTACTATCAAAACGGGATCCTGTTCATCGGGAGGGGTCTAGCATATCGCAAAATGGAGGAAACTGACATCTCTCTAACCGCCTACGGTTGAAACGGGGTCCTGTTCATTGGGCGGACTATGGCATACTGCAAAATAGAGGAAATGACTTCTCTCCAACTGCCTACGATCGAAACAGGGTCCTGTTCATTAGGCGGGGTGTGGCGTACCGCAAAACGGGACTCCACGGGGTACCGTTCATCCACCGTCAACTGCCTCGCTCTAGCCTCCATGGGGTACTATTCATCCACCATCGACTTCCTCCAGCCTCCATCTGCTACTATCCATCCAGCCTCCATGGGGTATTGTTCATCCACCCCCAACCAGCTGGGGTGTGGCGGCCTCTTCGGGGTCCTGTTCATCCAGCGGCAACCATGGGGTCATATTCATCCAATGTCGGTGTACTAAAGTTTGGGCCCTTTGGTACCCCTTAGTTGTGCACGGGCAGTTGCAGCCGCACCCGCGGCAAGGCCTGGCGGGGGCAGCTGGAGGCGAAATACAAGACGACCAAGACGGTGTACAAGCCAGTAACCAGAGAGCAGAAGACAAGCGGACCCCCAGCAAGATCCTTGCCGGGGCGGCTCGCGAAGCCCCGACAATATCCTTGTCGGGATGGCTCGCGAATCATTGACAAGACCAACACCCTTGAGGTTGAGAGCTCTGACATCATTGACAACGTCAAAACCAAGGCCCAGGGGCGCATGTGTAGTGGCATGCGGATCTTTGTGAAGACTGGTGGCATGCAGATCTTCGTGAAGACCGGAAGGCAGAGTTCCTAGCAAGATCCTTGTCGGGGACGTTTGCGAGGCCGTGGAAAGACTCTTGCCTGGGACGTTTGCGAGGCCACTGCAAAACTCGTGCATGATAAGGCTCCGCCGCTCCGCCACCGCTCCGGCGCAGCGACCGACCTGCCAGCCTGGCAAGCACCTGCGTGGGGGCATGCAGATCTTCGTGAAGATCCTGCCACCGTTCCAGCGTAGCGGCTAGCCAGCCAGCTTGGAATTGCATGCCTTGTCAGCCTGGATGCGTGTCAAGATGGGGTGAGGCGGCGATGGACGGGACAACCTCTATTCCCGTCCCTGATAAAGTTAGAGGGCACGTAAGCAGCACATTTAATGCGTTTGTCCTAAGACGTCAGTGATAAACATAGACACTGTAGCTACTTTACACCTCATGTGTGCCACTGTGGCAACCCCTTGGACGTATAAAAGGAGGCCCACGGCGTACTGGAGAAGGATTCAGACTTATTGAACTCTCCGGCCCAGCTTGCATGCGTAGTAGCTAGCCGAAGCTCAAGAACACTCAATGTACACTCAAAGCAGGACTAGGGTTTTACGCTCCTCAGCAGCCCGAACCTGGGTAAAAAATCATAGTGTTGATTGCTAGATCCACTCTTTGTGCACTCCTCTCTCCCTGCCAACCATAGAAGGGATCCACGTGATCCCATAGGTGTCGTTTCCTTGACATCCAAACCCCACCAGGAACTGTTCATCCACAGCCAACCAACCAGCTGGACTCACCACACGTCTCGACTCATTCTACGTATCACGCGTGCGGTAGCAACAGGCACTCTTCATCGAGAGGCAACCCAACACACTGGGTGGCAACGTCTCGCATGGGGGCTCGATCGGCTTCAGTGAGCAACGAGAAGGATCGATAGGGTACAGCGGCGAAGGAATCGGTCGGGTTTAGTAAGCATTGAAGGAATCCTCGGGTTCAGTTAAGCAGTGAAGGGATCGATCAGCTTTAGTACATAGTGGGATCGATCGCTCGTGCTTAGTACGTGGCTAGTGTAATCGCCTGGGTTCAGTAAGAGAACGCCTCGCAAGGGTTCAGTTAGCGAGCACCTCGCACACACGCACGTACGAGAGAAACACACAAACCAGACTACATCGCTCGGCCCGGCAACACATCGTAACCGGGAACTCCCAGAAATTTTCCTCGCCCTCACTTCTACCATGATTTTTTACGTCATGGATGGCCCAAAGAATGTCACGCAGGTGCGTCTCCGGCCGGCCCAGGAGGAAAATCCCATATTCTGTCATGATTTTTTGTCATAGAAGGAGGAGCCCACCACATCTATGATGATACGTGCTTTTGTCATAATTATCGTCATAGAAGTGTCATAACCATGATAGAAAAAGTTTTCGTTTGAGCCATAATGTGACAGATGTGTCTTTTCTTTGTAGTGGTTACAGGTGACGTTTGAACAACCCCAAAGCCCATCATACGGTAAGAAGTGGCCATGATACTCTCATGGTCTAAGGAGCAATATCACATGTTAACACTTTGTGTTATTACAATTGAATATAGATGATATTAACTCAATTCATATCAAACAAGATTGGGTCGATTCGATATGATCATTCTTGCAACGTCATAATCTGAATGTTGTTTTAGGATTATTGTTACACTTGACGATATCCTAAGATTCAGAAAACATGATCATGAACAACACTTGAGCTAGTCTTAGAGGCGAGACTAGGAACCTTTTATTTACCATGTATCATTCCACACATGCATATGAGTTTCCACTGAATCGCATATTCCAGAATCATAGTAGTTACAACATAGAATATAAACTCTTAACTATGAATATGGAAATGTAATAATACAAATATTATTTCCTCTAGGGCATATTTTCAACAGTCTCCCACTTGCACTAGAGTCAATAATCTAGTTAGCACTGTTAACTTTTACACCAATGGCAATCTGGTGTTAGTCCATGCTTTGCTTGTGGTATAGACTTCGTCCTATAGAATCTGAAAATGTCATACCTGTGTGTATCATTTGCATTTCAATGCATTCGTCACGCTTTCACATAAATTCAAAATTTGTGTGAAACAAGCTTAGTATATATTGAATCATTGGCAAGACCTTTGATTCCTTAGATTGAGTTATAGAACCGCTATTTGAGAATAGTGTTCCATTTGTACAATCATCTAGAAACCATACCTAGTTCATAAATGAACCTTTGATTCATCATGCTCTATTGTTGCTTCTAAAGCGACAATATACTCAGCCTTCTGTTATAGAATTCACCACAATAACTTTCTTGGACCAATTCCAACTTACCGTGCCACCATAAATCATTTAATTTAAATCAAAATTTGCTTGGAGGACCGATTGAATATATTTGTCTATGTACTACTTACATTAAGCATGTATTGATGTAACTCCTTACGGCATTCTCTTCATGTCTTCGTATGCAAGAAACATGTTGCAGTACTCAATGACGTTTTCACTGTTGTCATATGATCAACAATTTGACCATTCCAGTAATTTACTCACAACTTACTTGGAGTACTAGACATATCTGGTTATCTACATACCATGGAATAAACACAAGTGTGATTGAAATCATGTATTTCACTACTCATCAGTATTCAAGATACCAACTCTTGCTAAGAACTCCTTCCATGTGACTTTCACAAGAAACTCTTCTTGGCATTTTTCATACTAAATTGATTTAGTACTTTGTCAATATGTATTTTAGCTAAGCTCGATTAGACACTACTATCTCCGTAGATTATTATGTCTAATAGAAGGACTATATTGCCTAAGTATTTTACACAAATTATTTTCAATAAAATCTTAAATTGTGTCAAGAAATTTATATAATTTCCAATCAACATTTGTCATGTACACATAGTGTCTAGAAATATTATCATGCTCCCACTTACTTTCTTCTAAATACAAGCATCTTTATTTCTATCGATGAAATCATATTTATTTGATCAATTCATCAAAACAAAGATTCCAACTCCACTATGCTTGCTTCAGATCATTACTAGATCTCTTTAAGCTTGCACACTTACTAGCGTCCTCTAAATTAAGAGAATTACCTTGGACCATATCAAATATACAACCTTGGTTCTATTTCCATCTCATGGGAATCATTTGGACATCCATCTGTTATGTGTCATAACTGAAATATTTCGTAATTGCTAGTTTAATCCGAACTAACTTTAAGTTTTATTATGATGACATAATCTCGTCATAATCAACTCCTTGATCTTGTCATAAACTATTTGTAATAGGTCAAGCATTATGAAACTTTTTTATCTTTGTAAATTTATAAATCCATCACTATACTTTAGACTTTAAGTCTTTCAGAGGGTCTATCAAGTTCTAAACTTGAATTATGTGTATGGATACTATCTCGGATTATTTTCGCATATAGCCAATTCTAGAGTCAGGGCCCACCAACGCTTATCTGTGTATCATAGGTTCATTGTTTGTTTCAACAATATTTCATTTGCACACCTGAAGCTCTATACGAATTTTCCAACCTATACAGTTCAGTTGCATGTTCGATCAAATTCTCTATATCCTATGTAGAGGCTTCTGTATCAGCCGCGGTAAGTAATTTTAGAACTACTTCTAGCATTTCTTTTCTTTGACCTGAGCATGAATATTCTGTAATCTCATCGAATTGGACTGTCCTCCCACTCACTTCTTTTTTGTAGAAAACATTTTCTTCAAAATTTCTGCACTCTGTTACAAACAATTTGCCTCAGTGTAATGATAGAGGAATACCCAACCATATGGGATAGCCAACAAAGTAGCACTTATTTCAACAAATTTGATGGCGCTCTTTTTGGTGTAAAAGCCATAGTCTTTAAAGCATCATATTAAAAGTATATTGGTAGAACATTCAATGTCATCTCTGATCTCACCATGTCATACATAGCTTCATTACATCTACTCAAAACACTCTACTCTTAGTGGTGTTTCTAGGAGGTGCAAGCTATAAAATTCTTCTATAGGTCATCAGACATTCGCTAAATTTGTAACGCGTATATTGTTTTATTCAATCCAATTGTAGAAACACAATTTTCTTGTCACAATAATTTCTTCTTGATTCTGAAAATCTTTTTGAAATATTTCAAAAGTTCTAGATTTATGTCTCAGCTAGTAAATATAAATATCTACTTGAGTCATCCTTGAAGATAGGTAAATCCACTACTGGCAACAACACTTATTTGACTACATACATAAACATGCATTTCCAATTATTTTTATTGCTCATTCTTTATGGCCTGTGAACGGTATTTCACTATTTGGATGAAAGTTGTAAGTCTCAGATGATTCATAATCACATGACTCCAAAATCCATCACTATGGAATTTCTCCATGCGGGTTTCTCCAATGTGACTAAATGCAGTGCCACACACATATGTGGTATTTTTAGTCTTGCGATGTTTAGCGTTAGTGTTATGGATGTTCAATCCTATCATCAATATTCATAATTTACATCCTATTCACAATAGGAGTATGGCCCTTTTATTCATTACATCGAACACCTATTTTTTTCCTAATGAACAAGCTCCTTGCAACTTCTATGCAATGGGCTAGAGTGTACAAAACTCTAAAATGAATTATGACAATAAATTCAGAGATAATATGTCGATGAAAAAATATCATAACTATTACAAAATTTTCAACACATATTTTAACCTCATTAATTTTATGGTCATTAGGCCATAGTAATTCTTGCATCAATTCGTAACAACGTGCAATTGAGTCGTATTCTTGTCATCAACTTTTAACCACAGCTCCCGAAGAATTTAGAGTTTAACAATTTAATCATGATTCTCAAGAATCACACTTTTCTTGACCGACTTTCTCTACATCTTATAACTTGTATGTCTTTCATACCCGAGCTGGACATTCCAGTCTTCTTTTCCTTTTGCCTCTAAAGTTCTTGTAGTTTTACTTTCAATATTTCTCCCACTCAACGGAAGAATAATTTAACTTATTAAGAGTGGTGCAAGCCCCGAACATACCTGGGAATGTAAGTCACGTTACATTCTTTTGTTTTGTTCTTTCTCTTTAAGATCTCGCCGTCAACTCATGACTGGCGTTCTTCCGGGTCTTACACATTTCACTCTCAAACATAGTTGAACGTTTCATTAGAAATTTGCAAAGAAAACACATTTTTAGATCTCGCATATCTTTTAATCTTTGTTTGTTTATGAAAACAATTTTCAGTTCCAGGAATATCACATAACTATCCCAAACATTTTTTAAGTTCGGGTTTCTCGTAAGCAAGCCAACCGTAATGCAATTCAAGCTTTTGGATCAAAGTACATGAGTCTCATCATCCATAGCATTAGCAGGAGAGCATTGCAAGCATGTAGTAGGACCAAATCCTTCTTGGCAGTCTTAGAGGACGATCCTCACAATCATAAAGATTCAACCAGATAAATAACAGTCAATCATTTTCAAAAAAAAGGTTGAACAGTGAGCCATAATTCTACAACTATAATGCAAGATACACATAGACATTGTTCATAATTAATTTGCACTAGTGATTAAACTAAATTAATACATAATTGTGCTCCCACTCAAATCAATATCTCTCATAATTGATTTTAAGTGATTCAAGATCCAAATCTAGTTCTCAGCCATTGATGTGGGCATCACCGATGACAAGAATTTTGACCGGCGGGCAAACTATTGCCGAACATATCACCATATGACTCTTGTTCATCTTTCAATGTTTTGTGCTCTGAGCTTAGAACGATTCTGCTAGAACTTCAAGACAACCGAGTGCTATCTGCCGACATGGTCTGACCAGTCCCATCTTACACCTCACGTCCCGTTTATACTCATGTGGACATGAGGCACTCCGGAATGCTACATGTGATAGATGGTTGCAACAGTGGGAAGAGCACCTTTTAACTCGATATTTACTGTGAGAGATCACCCTAATAGTTGACTATCGTGCAATCATAGGGTGGAAAAAACAAAGGGATAAACATCCCACGCAGTTCATGAAAGCATGATATGGTACAGCCCTGGGTGACAGGAATATCCGTGATCATCTTCAATCTTTAGTTGAAACGCCATGATGGACAATATTTCGTTGCCGTGGCGACTGTTTCAAAAACATTGGCATGGCGGCAATGTCAGAAAATGTTGTCGTGGCTGCCATTTCAGAAAATGTTGCCACGGAACTAAATTCAGAAATTCCACCGTGACACGAAATTATAGCTTCTCGTCCGGCGCCATGTACACTTTCTCCTCGTCAGGGTCCTCCGTGTACGATTGCCGTCATTACTGTAACCTATAGTCCATCTCTATGAATTTTTACATTAACATGGCAATCTCATGGCTCCAGGCATCATGTCATGACGTGCAGGCCACTTAGAATTACAACATATAACCATCTCATTGATACGTCTCCAACGTATCTATAATTTTTCATTGTTCCATGCTATTATATTATCTGTTTTGGATGTTTAATGGGCTTTGTTATGCACTTTTATATTATTTTTGGGACTAACCTATTAACCGAAGGCCCAGTGCAAATTGCTATTTTTTTTTGCCTATTTCAGTGTTTCGCAAAAAAGAAATATCAAACGGAGTCCAAATGGAATGAAACCTTCCGGAGAGTCATTTTAGAACAAACGCAATCTAGGAGACTTGGAGTGGATGTCAAGGAAGCAACGAGGCGGCCACGAGGTAGGGAGGCGCGCCCCCACCCTCGTGGGCCCCTCGTGGCTCCATCGACTGAGTTCTTTCGCCTATATATACTCATATACGCCGAAAACATCCAAGAGCACCACGAAACCCTATTTCCACCGCCGCAACCTTCTGTACCCGTGAGATCCCATCTTGGGGCCTTTTCCGGTGCTCCGCCGGAGGGGGAATCGATCACGGAGGGCTTCTACATCAACACCATAGCCTCTCCGATGATGTGTGAGTAGTTTACCATAGACCTTCAGGTCCATAGTTATTAGCTAGATGGCTTCTTCTCTCTCTTTGGATCTCAATACAAAGTTCTCCTCAATTCTCTTGGAGATCTATTCGATGTAATTCTTTTTGCAGTGTGTTTGTCGAGATCCAATTTGTGTTCTGAAGTTTTCAAGTTTTCGTGTAAAGATTTGATGGATTATGGAATAAGGAGTGGCAAGAGCCTAAGCTTGGGGATGCCCAAGGCAGCCCAAGGCAAAATTCAAGGACAACCAAAAGCCTAAGCTTGGGGATGCCCCGGAAGGCATCCCCTCTTTCGCCTTCGTCCATCGGTAACTTATTTGAGGCTATATTTTTATTCACCACATGATATGTGTTTTGCTTGGAGCGTCTTGTATGATTTGAATCTTTTCTTTTTAGTTTACCACAATCATCCTTGCTGTACACACCTTTTCGAGAGACACACATGAATCGAAATTTATTAGAATACTCTATGTGCTTCACTTATATCTTTTGAGCTAGATAATTTTGCTCTAGTGCTTCACTTATATATTTTTAGAGCACGGTGGTGGTTTTATTTTATAGAAATTATTGATCTCTCATGCTTCACTTATATTATTTTGAGAGTCTTATAAAACAGCATGGTAATTTGCTTTGGCTATAAAATTAGTCCTATTATGATGAGAATCCAAGATGGGTATAATAAAAACTATCATATAAAGTGCATTGAATGCTATGAGAAGTTTGATTCTTTATGATTGTTTTGAGATATGAAGATGGTGATATTAGAGTCATGCTAGTTGAGTAGTTGTGAATTTGAGAAATACTTGTTCTAAAGTTTGTGATTCCCGTAGCATGCACGTATGGTGACCGTTATGTGATGAAGTCGGAGCATGATTTATTTATTGATTGTCTTCCTTATAAGTGGCGGTCGGGGACGAGCGATGGTCTTTTCCTACCAATCTAGCCCCCTAGGAGCACGCGCGTAGTACTTCGTTTGGATAACTAATAGATTTTTGCAATAAGTATGTGAGTTATTTATGACTAATCTTGAGTCCATGGATTATATGCACTCTCACCCTTCCACCGTTGCTAGCCTCTCTAATACCGCGCCCCTTTCGCCGGTACCATACACCTACCATATACCTTCCTCAAAACATCCACCATACCTATCTATTATGGCATTTCCATAGCCATTCTGAGATATATTGCCATGCAACTTACCACTGTTCTGTTTATTATGACACGCTTCATCATTGTCATATTGCTTTGCATGATCATGTAGTTGACAACGTATTTGTGGAAAATCCACCTTTATAATTCTTTCATACATGTCACTCTTGATTCATTGCATATCCCGGTACACCGCCGGAGGCATTCACATAGAGTCATATTTTGTTCTAAGTATTGAGTTGTAATTTTTGAGTTGTAAGTAAATAAAAGTGTGATGATCATCATTATTAGAGCATTGTCCCAAGTGAGGAAAGGATGATGAAGACTATGATTCCCCCACAAGTCGGGATGAGACTCCGGATGAAAAGAAAAATAAATAAATAAAAGAGGCCATAAAAAAGAGAAACAGAAAAAGGCCCAAATAAAAAAAATGAGAGAAAAAGAGAGAAGGGACAATGTTACTACCCTTTTACCACACTTGTGCTTCAAAGTAGCACTGTGATCTTCATGATAGAGAGTCTCTTATGTTGTCACTTTCATATACTAGTGGGAATCTTTCATTATAGAACTTGGCTACTATATTCCAATGATGGGCTTCCTCAAAATGCCCTAGGTCTTCGTGAGTAAGCGAGTTGGATGCACACCCACTTAGTTTCTTTTGTTGAGCTTTCATACACTTATAGCTCTAGTGCATCCATTGCATGGCAATCCCTACTCACTCACATTGATATCTATTGATGGGCATCGCCATAGCCCGTTGATACGCCTAGTTGATGTGAGACTATCTTCTCCTTTTTGTCTTCTCCACAACCACCATTCTATTTCACATATAGTGCTATGTCCATGGCTCACGCTCATATATTGCGTGAAGATTGAAAAAGTTTGGGAACATCAAAAGCATGAAACAATTGCTTGGCTTGTCATCGGGGTTGTGCCTGATTTAAATATTTTGTGTGATGAAGATAGAGCATAGCCAGACTATATGATTTTGTAGGGATAACTTTCTTTGGCCATGTTATTTTGAGAACACATGATTGCTTTGTTAGTATGCTTGAAGTATTATTATTTTTATGTCAATATTAAACTTTTATCTTGAATCTTTCATATCTGAACATTCATAACACAATAAAGAAAATTACATTGAGAATTATGCTAGGTAGCATTCCACATCAGAAATTCTGTTTTTATCATTTAGCTACTCGAGGACGAGCAGGAATTAAGCTGTAACATCCCAAATTTCCAATTTGGTATGTTATACATAGATCATCATTGCATATCATGTTTTATCGCATTTTGACAAATCCTCGATAAATCCTAAGCAACTCAAGGACCCTCGGAGAGAGTTGGGGATTTTCTTGAATTTTCATATTTGATTTTCATCAATTAATAAGACGAGGATTTTGGTTTTAATTATTTTTCTCTCCGAAAAATATTTCATTTTAAAAATAAATGAGAGGAGAAAATATGACTTCTCCAAAATAAGTGAAATACTGGAGGAAAAATGTTAAAATCATTATTGGGATTTATTTGGATTTTATTTGCAATTTTTTATTGCATTAAAAATATTGCATGTTTTCAAAATATTTATTTTGTGTTAAAAAATTTTCACCCTATTCTAGATTTTCTAACAAGACGTGGAAAATTTATTTCATATTTTTCTGATATTTATTTATTTTTCTGTAAATTATTTTCCGCGGACATTATTTAAAAAAAACGCGCGACGCCCGCTGGGCCGAAGCCCAGCCGAGCGCCGGCCCACCCCCGCGCCCGTCTCCTCCCTGGAGACCGAGCGGACCTTGCCGCCGCCGCCGAGTCCGGCACCCGCACGGCACCCGCCGGCCGCCCCCTTCCCCAAGCTACCTCTAGCCCCC
>NC_057808.1:109041974-109049976 GCF_018294505.1 Triticum aestivum | reverse complement strand
GCCGTTTTTAAAAAAAAAACCCTAGATCGGTTTTTTTTTCGGTTTTATTATTTTGCGAGCGTTCACCGAACCGTTCGTTTTAACGAACGCGTTCGTCGGTTTTTTCTGTTAACGAACGTCCGTTCTTTAACCGTTCGTCCGTTTTTCTTTTTCGTCGGATTTTTCTGCGATTATCTCAGATTCGATTTCTGATCGAATTTTCGATTCTGTTTAACTTCTCGCTCATTTATCGGAATCAGGCGATTCAAGCGCCTAGAGTTTCGTCTCAAAATTCTCTTTCCGTTTAACCTACTCAAACAAGTTTTTGCTACAGTAAAATTTGACCTAGATCCAGATTAGTAAACGAAGCTTCTTTCTTTCGCAGTTTGACTTTCGTTGCTTCTTTCGAGTTGATTCTTTTTGCAAACCGGAGTTCTTAAGTTGAACTTTCTGGTTTGATCTTTCATTCGAGTTTTACCTGTGCATTAGATGAGTTCTGATTGTATGCTTGTTTGTTTGCGATAGAGTACCCGGAGTGTGCCGCTTGTTACTTCGAATCGTTAGGTTTTGCGGATCATCAGCAAGGCAAGTAACACTTTGATCATACTTTTCATACCCAGTTTTATTGCATTAGATCTATTCCTCAAACATTGCATGATTAGGATCTAATTAAACTGTGGGTACTGGGAAGTAGTTGAGGTAGTACCTATTACCTGTTTTTCTTATCAAACCCTTGGGAGTTACTTCTACGTTGCTATTATATTGCCATGCTATGCTCGTAGACGTGGATTTGGGTTTGAGAGATATTCATGACAGATGTGAGATGTTTATTAATGGTTCAACTTAAGGTGGCAACTAAAACTCACATCTGGGTGGATTGAGGCACCTGGAGAACCCAGTGTTGTCTGTTTGTATAAGGTCCGCCACCCAGGCTCAAAGGGATCATAAGATTATTCATGCTAGAAACTTCTGTGTGCAGCCACAAGCTATTATGGGCTGTAGCATAGCTGAGTAGGTTACAGGATCTCTTGAAGAGGTGGGCTAGCAGATGTAGGGGAAAGTAGGTGTACCGGTCCATCCAGAGTAAAGAGTGATTGTTTCTGAAAGACTGTGTCTCGGTCATCCGTTTCTCAAACATCATGCAGTGCGAGAATCAAGCGGAGGCGATCGAGTCTTGTGGGGAAAAGTGCGCAAACCTCTGCAGAGTGTACAAACTGATCATGATTAGCCGTGTCCCCGGTTATGGACAACTTGAGTATCTAGTACCTGGATTATCATTTGAATCTCATCACCATGTTACCTTTAATTAATTTTGTTGGGTTAATGATGACACTTAATTGGGATTGAGTTGGAGGTACCTTCTCAATGTTTCACAACCACCATGATAGTTAAATAAAATTTATTCCTTTGAAGTAGGATAAAATTGGCTTTTCGCAAAACTGTAACCATAGAGCTTTCCACCAGCCATATATGCATGTAGTATAGCATTATTATTGTTCATTGCTCTCTATGTGTTACATTGCCAGCATATTCTATGTGCTGACCCGTTTTCGGGCTGCAACGTTTCATGTTGCAGACTTTTCAGACGACGAGTAAGGTGCCTTAGGTCGTGGTCTTATACTCAGTGATGCCGCTGGAGTTGATGGACTCACTTATCTTCCAAGTCTTCCGCTGTTATCGTTATTAGATGGCCTTAAGCCATGTTTATCATACTTAATCTCTTTGGAGATATTCGATGTAATAAGTGTGTGATTGCTACTCTGTTATAAATCCTCCATTTGTACTGTGCGTGTCAGCATTACTGATCCAGGGATGACACTGGTGCATAGCAGCACAGACCATTTGAGGTCTGGTCGCTACAAAGTTGGTATCAGAGCACACGCTGACTGTAGGACACGACCACTAAGCTTAAGCCCTAGAAAGCTTCTCTCTTCTCATTTCTGACCCCTCTCCTTTTCTACTCTTTTAGGAATGGCGAATGCAAGGAGCAAGTTCATGCAACCAGATGAAGACACGCCGTTTGGACGACATTTGAAGGAAGTCACCAAGTACTTGAACATAGGAATACCAAGCATCACCGGAACCTACAACGCCACATTACCTGAAGAGGAGAGCTGGAAGATTCAAGTTATCATCCCAGGAAGGACGTTTGTGCCAGTTACTGAACCCATAAGATTGGTTTTCGAAGCACCAACTTGGAGTTTAGGGAAGAGCATGGCCGCACATATCGCCATGGGACGCATTGGAGAAGTCTACCACCAGGAGCTTAAGGATACAATTGATCAGATTTGTGGACGCCGAGACGCGCAATGGGAGATGATCAGAACCAAGAAGGATGGATCAATTGCAGCTTTCATCCAGGAGCAGAACCAACATATTCGCCGCCAGGAGAACCAGATGTGCACGGACAAGGAAGAACTGAAGAAGGCATTAACGAAGATCAAAGAGCTCCAAGAAGAACTCAAGGCTACACGCGAAGATTATTTGGAGAAAATCAACGCACTAGTAGGGAAGAATGATGACCTGGAGAAGAAGATTGGAGTATTCATGGGAAGTCCAGTGCCAAAAGCAGAAGTCAACGAATGCACTTGTCCGGATAACTACATCATCATCGACGACACCGACTCGGAACCAAGTGAAGATGACTTTGTTGATGAAGCTGGAGCAGACATCATGGAGTCTTCAACGGATCAGAATTTCTAGTAGACCACCATATCAGTAGTAGTTTTCCCCCATTTAATAGTATAGTTCAAGCACTTTGTAACGCTAGTTAGATCGATTGTTTTGCCTTGTTTGAATTGATTGAGTGATATTGATTGATTTGTCTCATGAGCATATGGGTAGTGCTTTCTCTCTAGACCTCATTCTATTCTTAACTCTCATCTTTTCTAAACCTATCAGATGCCTCCGAGACGCGACCCCGGATTTGTTTTCCTGCCAGAGATCACCCAGTTGATTCAGCAACAGAATGCCCTGATGCAGGCGTTAGTGCAGAACCAAGGCAACAACAACAACAACAACCCACCACCACCACATGTTGATCACTTAGCCCGTTTCTTAAGGCTAAACCCGCCGGTGTTTTCCAGTAGCACCGAGCCGATTGTAGCAGATGATTGGCTCCGCAAGGTTGGAAGGGAGTTGACCATTGCAGGATGCACAGATGCGGAAAGAGTGCGATTTGCCGCACACCAGCTTGATGGACCCGTAGCATCATGGTGGGAGAATTATACAGCCACGCACCCTATTGACACTGTCACATGGGACCAGTTTCAGCAAGCTTTCCGTACAGCTCATGTTTCAGTAGGAGCTATGGCTATGAAGAAGCGTGAGTTTCGCAACCTATGCCAAGGAGGACGCACCGTAGGCCAGTATGTGGAGGATTTCAGTAAGCTAGCACGTTATGCACCAGATGACGTTGCTACGGATGCTGCCAAGCAGGAGAAATTTTTGGAAGGGCTGAATGATGAATTGAGTATGCAGTTGATGGTAGCAACCTTCAACAACTACCAGGAGCTGGTAGATAGAGCTCTCATGATTGAAGGGAAGCAGCAGCAAATTGAAAACCGCAAGAGGAAGTATGGACAAGGGAAGTACAATTCTGGATCCCAGCAGAAACCACGATTTACCCCGAAGCCGAGAGGACAGTTTCAGCATACCCATGGAGGAGGTAGTTCGCACAACCATAATGGCTCCAAGAATGGTAATGGGAATGGAGGAGGAAACGGACAGAACCGCACCAACCTATCTACCCCAACCAAGAGAGATCTAAGTCACATTACTTGCTTCAAGTGCCAGAAGACTGGACATTATGCAACTGATTGTCCTGAAGCCCAAAATGGAAATGGCAATGGAAGCTCTGGGAAGAAGCCAAACCCGTTCAACAAAGGACATGTGAACCACGTGAGCGTGGAGGAGGTTGAAGCTCAGCCTGATGCAGTAATAGGTAAGTTTTTGGTTAAGTCATTTACTGCAACTGTTCTTTTCGATACTGGTGCATCGCATTCATACATATCAAGGGGATTCGTGAATAAGTTTAAGATGTCCACCCAAGTTCTCAAAACCCCTATGTTAGTAACCTCGCCAGGAGCAGAGTATATGGCCACCCAAGGATGTTTTCAGATACCATTGGCCATTGGTAGGCATGTTTTCCCCTCAGACCTCATTGTTTTGGAATCGCAAGGTTTGGATGTGATTTTGGGAATGGATTGGCTATCGTTGTATGGAGGAAACATCGATTGTGCTAGCAAGACAATTTTGCTTACCACCCCGGAAGGGAAAAGGATCAAGTATGTATCCCGACATATGCAAAAGAGGACTCAAGTAAATTCCTTATCAGGAGTTGTACAGGAGGAAGTACCAGTGGTGAAGGATTATCCGAATGTATTTCCAGAAGAGTTGCCAGGCATGCCACCAGATAGAGACATTGAGTTCTTGATTGAACTTTTTCCAGGCACAGGGCCAATATCTAAGAGACCGTACAGGATGACCGCAAAGGATTTGGAGGAAATTAAGAAGCAGATCAAGGAGTTACTGGATAAAGGCTATATTCGCCCAAGTTCGTCACCTTGGGGATCACCAGTACTTCTAGTGGAGAAGAAAGATGGATCGCTGAGGATGGTTGTAGATTACCGAGGATTGAATGAAGTGACCATCAAGAACAAGTACCCACTGCCGATGATCAATGATTTGTTTGACCGCCTACAAGGAGCTAAAGTATTTTCCAAGATCGATCTACGATCAGGATACCATCAGTTAAAGATTCGAGAGCAGGATATACCCAAGACGGCGTTTACCACCAGATATGGATTGTATGAGTATACCGTTATGTCATTTGGACTGACTAACGCACCTGCCTATTTCATGAACCTGATGAACAAAGTGTTTATGGAGTTTTTGGATAAGTTCGTCGTGGTGTTCATTGACGATATTTTAATCTTTTCCAAGGATGAAGAAGAGCATGAGGAGCATTTGCGATTGGTACTTGAGAAGCTCAGAGAACATCAGTTATACGCCAAGTTCAGCAAGTGTGAGTTTTGGCTGAAGGAAGTTGGATTCCTTGGACATGTTATTTCTGGAGAAGGAATAGCAGTAGACCCTGCCAAGGTTGACATAGTGACAAGTTGGGAATCACCCACGACAGTTGGAGAAATCCGAAGTTTTCTTGGACTTGCAGGATACTACCGGAGATTTATTGAGAATTTCTCAAGGATTGCTAAGCCCATGATTGAGCTATTGAAGAAGGACACCAAATTCAATTGGACTGAGGAATGTGAAGCTAGTTTCCAGGAGTTGAAGAAACGATTGGTTACCTCACCAGTGTTGATTCTTCCAGATCAACGCAAGGACTATGAAGTTTACTGCGACGCTTCTCGTCGAGGACTTGGAGCAGTGCTTATGCGGGAAGGAAGAGTTGTGTCATATGCTTCACGACAACTTAAACCCCATGAGAAGAATTATGCTATGCATGATTTGGAATTAGCAGCTGTGGTGCATGCATTGAAGACATGGAGACATTTTCTCATCGGAAACCATTGTGAGGTGTACACGGATCACAAGAGTTTGAAGTACATTTTCACGCAGAAGGAGTTAAATCTCAGACAGCGGAGATGGTTGGAGCTCATTAAAGATTATGATATGAGATTGCATTATCACCCAGGAAAGGCTAACATAGTAGCAGACGCGTTGAGCCGCAAGAGTCATGTCAGCACCCTCATGACAGGAGAGATACCTCAGGAGTTAGCCGAGGACCTTCGCGAGCTATGTTTGGAGATAGTCCCAAGAGGCTATTTAGCGACATTGGAGATTCAGTCTACCTTGATGGAAAAGATCAGAGAAGCTCAGAAGACAGACAAGGAGATTGAAGAGATAAAGGAGAAGATGAGAAAAGGAAAGGCCAAGGGATTTCGTGAGGATGAGCACGATACCTTATGGTTTGAGGACCGCGTATATGTGCCAAATGATCCGGAGATCAGGAAGTTGATTTTGCAGGAAGCCCATGATTCACCGTACTCGATTCACCCAGGGAATACCAAGATGTATTTGGATTTGAAGAATACTTTCTGGTGGACCGGAATGAAGAAGGATATTGCAGAGTATGTAGCAGTTTGTGATGTATGTCAGAGAGTGAAGGCAGAGCATCAGAAGCCAGCAGGATTGCTACAACCATTGCCGATACCCGAATGGAAGTGGGATAAAATAGGCATGGATTTTATCACAGGATTACCCAGGACTCGTTCAGGCTATGACTCAATATGGGTTGTAGTCGACCGATTGACGAAAGTGGCTCATTTCATTCCAGTGAAGACCACTTACACCAGTGCCAAGTTGGCAAAGATATACATGACCAGGATCGTATGTTTGCATGGAGTTCCGAGGACCATTGTATCAGACAGAGGAACCCAATTTACCTCGAAGTTTTGGATGCAGTTACATGAAACATTGGGAACCAGGCTGGAATTTAGTACAGCTTTTCACCCGCAGACAGATGGACAGACCGAGAGAGTCAACCAGATTTTGGAGGACATGTTGAGAGCATGTGCACTAGATTATGGATCTAGTTGGGACGACAATTTACCATATGCAGAGTTTTCTTATAACAACAGTTATCAAACCAGTTTGAAGATGGCCCCTTTCGAAGCTTTGTACAGAAGAAGGTGTAGAACACCGTTGTTATGGGACGAAGTTGGAGACCGTCAGTTGTTTGGACCAGATTTGATTAAGGAGTCTGAACAGAAAGTGAGGTTGATTCGCGATAGGCTCAAGGTAGCCCAGTCCAGGCAGAAGAGTTATGCTGATTCTAAACGAAAGGAGACCGTTCATGGAATCGGAGACAGAGTGTATCTTCGAGTATCACCACTTCGTGGAGTGAAGCGCTTTGGAGTTAAGGGAAAGTTAGCGCCCCGTTTTATCAGACCATACAGAGTTTTGGAGCGTATGGAGAAGTTGCTTTCAAGCTGGAATTGCCCGAAGGATTGTCTGGAGTTCATGATGTATTTCATGTTTCTCAGTTGAAGAAGTGCCACGCAGAGATGGCTGAGATACCGCTGAGAGATACTGTGCCACTGGAAGCGATTCAGCTGGAAAGTGATTTGACCTATGAGGAGAAACCAGTTAAGATTCTTGAGTATGCCAGCCGAGTTACCCGCAGTAAGGTTATCAAGTTTTGCAAAGTTCACTGGAGTCACCACACAGAAGATGAAGCCACCTGGGAGCGAGAGGAAGATCTACGGAAAGACCACTCCCACCTGTTTTCTAGCCAACCCGAATCTCGAGGGCGAGATTCATCTTAAGGGGGGTAGGTTTGTAACATCCCAAATTTCCAATTTGGTATGTTATACATAGATCATCATTGCATATCATGTTTTATCGTATTTTGACAAATCCTCGATAAATCCTAAGCAACTCAAGGACCCTCGGAGAGAGTTGGGGATTTTCTTGAATTTTCATATTTGATTTTCATCAATTAATAAGACGAGGATTTTGGTTTTAATTATTTTTCTCTCCGGAAAAATATTTCATTTTAAAAATAAATGAGAGGAGAAAATATGACTTCTCCAAAATAAGTGAAATACTGGAGGAAAAATGTTAAAATCATTATTGGGATTTATTTGCAATTTTTTTATTGCATTAAAAATATTGCATGTTTTCAAAATATTTATTTTGTGTTAAAAAAATGTTCACCCTATTCTAGATTTTCTAACTAGACGGGGAAAATTTATTTCAGATTTTTCAGATTTTTATTTATTTTTCTGTAAATTATTTTCCGCGGATCTTATTTTAAAAAAAACGCGCGACGCCCGCTGGGCCGAAGCCCAGCCGAGCGCCGGCCCACCCCCGCGCCCGTCTCCTCCCTGGAGACCGAGCGGACCACGCCGCCGCCGCCGAGTCCGGCACCCGCACGGCACCCGCCGGCCGCCCCCTTCCCCAAGCTACCTTAGCCCCCCCTTTAAATACCCCCCTCTCTCTTCCTCTCATTGCCGCCGCCGCACTCATCGCCGCCGCCGCCGCCGCCGCACTTGCCCGC